>NW_026907034.1:0-293155 GCF_033978795.1 Nerophis ophidion
TAGAGGTATGTATTTTTGTTACTAGTACTAGAAAAATGATCTTTTGTAAGGTTTCTAAAGACACAAGTTAGTTTTTTTATTCAATATAACAGTGTGACTGTCAACCTAAACATGAAAGGTTTATAATCATAACTCCAAAACAGAATATGAACTTTGTCTAAAAAAAGCCTGTAATATTGAATTTATGTGAGTTTGACCTGAATCAGGTATTTTCGAAAGGTTCAAAAATACAAAATCAGGTTTCACTGGCCTCATATTGGTCAAACTCAAAATGTCAGTTTATGTAACATAACTCCAAAAATACACATGCAATATGTCTAATAATGCCTGAAGAAATGCATGTTTGAGAGTTTTCCTGAAAAAAAAAACATTTGGTACCGTTTGTAAAAACAAAAAGTAATGTTTTACTCAATTTGACAGTAATGTACTTAGAATCCTGAGATAATGCGAATAAAGCAATAAAAATATATTCCAACATAATTCCTAATCCAAACGTGCAAAGTGTCTAAAAATGCCTGTGATATTGAATACATGTGAGTTTTACTAGATACAGTTGTTTTTCTATAGTTTGCAAATACAAAAATGAGGTATTACTCAATATGACTGTATACTGTAACACTCAATATGACAGTTATTTAAACATAACTCCTACACCACACATGGAAAATGGCTAATAATGACTGAAATAATGCATCTTTGGGAGTTCTACTGGAAACATAGGCTTTTTTGAATCTTGCAAATGCAAAAATTAGTTTTTTACTCAATATGACTATAATGTTCTTAGAATCCTGAGATAATGCGAAAAAAGCAATAAAAATGTATTCAAACATAACTTCTAAACAACACATGTAAAATGGCTAATAATGCCTAGACATATGTATTTTTGTTAGTAGTACTAGAAAAATGATCTTTTGTAAGGTTTCTAAAGACACAAGTTAGTTTTTTTATTCAATATAACAGTGTGACTGTCAACCTAAACCTGAAAGGTTTATAATCATAACTCCAAAACCAAACATGAACTTTGTCTAAAAAAGCCTGTAATATTGAATTTATGTGAGTTTGACCTGAATCAGGTATTTTGGAAAGGTTCAAAAATACAAAAATCAGGTTTTACTGGCCTCATATTGGTCAAACTCAAAATGTCAGTTTATGAAACATAACTCCAAAAATACACATGCAATATGTCTAATAATGCCTGAAGAAATGCATCTTTGAGAGTTTTCCTGAAAAAAAAAACATTTGGTACCGTTTGCAAAAACAAAAAGTAATGTTTTACTCAATTTGACAGTAATGTACTTAGAATCCTGAGATAATGCGAATAAAGCAATAAAAATGTATTCCAACATAATTCCTAATCCAAACGTGCAAAGTGTCTAAAAATGCCTGTGATATTGAATACATGTGAGTTTTACTAGATACAGTTGTTTTTCTATGGTTTGCAAATACAAAAATGAGGTATTACTCAATATGACTGTATACTGTAACACTCAATATGACAGTTATTTAAACATAACTCCTACACCACACATGGAAAATGGCTAATAATGCCTGAAATAATGCATCTTTGGGAGTTTTACTGGAAACATATGCTTTTTTAAATCTTGCAAATGCAAAAAGTAGTTTTTTACTCGATATGACTATAATGTTCTTAGAATCCTGAGATAATGCGAAAAAAGCAATAAAAATGTATTCAAACATAACTTCTAAACAACACATGCAAAATGGCTAACAATGCCTAGAGATATGTATTTTTGTTAGTAGTACTAGAAAAATGATCTTTTGTAAGGTTTCTAAAGACCCAAGTTAGTTTTTTTATTCAATATAACAGTGTGACTGTCAACCTAAACATGAAAGGTTTATAATCATAACTCCAAAACAGAATATGAACTTTGTCTAAAAAAAGCCTGTAATATTGAATTTATGTGAGTTTGACCTGAATCAGGTATTTTGGAAAGTTTCAAAAATGCAAAATCAGGTTTTACTGGCCTCATATTGGTCAAACTCAAAATGTCAGTTTATGAAACATAACTCCAAAAATACACATGCAATTTGTCTAATAATGCCTGAAGAAATGCATGTTTGAGAGTTTTCCTGAAAAAAAAACATTTGGTACCGTTTGCAAAAACAAAAAGTAATGTTTTACTCAATTTGACAGTAATATACTTAGAATCCTGAGATAATGCGAATAAAGCAATAAAAATATATTCCAACATAATTCCTAATCCAAACGTGCAAAGTGTCTAAAAATGGCTGTGATATTGAATACATGTGAGTTTTACTAGATACAGTTGTTTTTCTATAGTTTGCAAATACAAAAATGAGGTATTACTCAATATGACTGTATACTGTAACACTCAATATGACAGTTATTTAACATAACTCCTACACCACACATGGAAAATGGCTAATAATGCCTGAAATAATGCATCTTTGGGAGTTCCACTGGAAACATAGGCTTTTTTAAATCTTGCAAATGCAAAAAGTAGTTTTTTACTCAATATGACTATAATGTTCTTAGAATCCTGAGATAATGCGAAAAAAGCAATAAAAATGTATTCAAACATAACTTCTAAACAACACATGCAAAATGGCTAATAATGCCTAGAGATATGTATTTTTGTTAGTAGTACTAGAAAAATGATCTTTTGTAAGGTTTCTAAAGACACAAGTTAGTTTTTTTATTCAATATAACAGTGTGACTGTCAACCTAAATATGAAAGGTTTATAATCATAACTCCAAAACCAAACATGAACTTTGTCTAAAAAAGCCTGTAATATTGAATTCATGGGAGTTTGACCTGAATCAGGTATTTTGGAAAGGTTCAAAAATACAAAAATCAGGTTTTACTGGCCTCATATTGGTCAAACTCAAAATGTCAGTTTATGAAACATAACTCCAAAAATACACATGCAATATGTCTAATAATGCCTGAAGAAATGCATCTTTGTGAGTTTTCCAGAAAAAAAAACATTTGGTACCGTTTGCAAAAACAAAAAGTAATGTTTTACTCAATTTGACAGTAATGTACTTAGAATCCTGAGATAATGCGAATAAAGCAATAAAAATATATTCCAACATAATTCCTAATCCAAACGTGCAAAGTGTCTAAAAATGCCTGTGATATTGAATACATGTGAGTTTTACTAGATACAGTTGTTTTTCTATAGTTTGCAAATACAAAAATGAGGTATTACTCAATATGACTGTATACTGTAACACTCAATATGACAGTTATTTAAACATAACTCCTACACCACACATGGAAAATGGCTAATAATGACTGAAATAATGCATCTTTGGGAGTTCTACTGGAAACATAGGCTTTTTTGAATCTTGCAAATGCAAAAATTAGTTTTTTACTCAATATGACTATAATGTTCTTAGAATCCTGAGATAATGCGAAAAAAGCAATAAAAATGTATTCAAACATAACTTCTAAACAACACATGTAAAATGGCTAATAATGCCTAGAGATATGTATTTTTGTTAGTAGTACTAGAAAAATGATCTTTTGTAAGGTTTCTAAAGACACAAGTTAGTTTTTTTATTCAATATAACAGTGTGACTGTCAACCTAAACCTGAAAGGTTTATAATCATAACTCCAAAACCAAACATGAACTTTGTCTAAAAAAGCCTGTAATATTGAATTTATGTGAGTTTGACCTGAATCAGGTATTTTGGAAAGGTTCAAAAATACAAAAATCAGGTTTTACTGGCCTCATATTGGTCAAACTCAAAATGTCAGTTTATGAAACATAACTCCAAAAATACACATGCAATATGTCTAATAATGCCTGAAGAAATGCATCTTTGAGAGTTTTCCTGAAAAAAAAAACATTTGGTACCGTTTGCAAAAACAAAAAGTAATGTTTTACTCAATTTGACAGTAATGTACTTAGAATCCTGAGATAATGCGAATAAAGCAATAAAAATGTATTCCAACATAATTCCTAATCCAAACGTGCAAAGTGTCTAAAAATGCCTGTGATATTGAATACATGTGAGTTTTACTAGATACAGTTGTTTTTCTATGGTTTGCAAATACAAAAATGAGGTATTACTCAATATGACTGTATACTGTAACACTCAATATGACAGTTATTTAAACATAACTCCTACACCACACATGGAAAATGGCTAATAATGCCTGAAATAATGCATCTTTGGGAGTTTTACTGGAAACATATGCTTTTTTAAATCTTGCAAATGCAAAAAGTAGTTTTTTACTCAATATGACTATAATGTTCTTAGAATCCTGAGATAATGCGAAAAAAGCAATAAAAATGTATTCAAACATAACTTCTAAACAACACATGCAAAATGGCTAATAATGCCTAGAGATATGTATTTTTGTTAGTAGTACTAGAAAAATGATCTTTTGTAAGGTTTCTAAAGACCCAAGTTAGTTTTTTTATTCAATATAACAGTGTGACTGTCAACCTAAACATGAAAGGTTTATAATCATAACTCCAAAACAGAATATGAACTTTGTCTAAAAAAAGCCTGTAATATTGAATTTATGTGAGTTTGACCTGAATCAGGTATTTTGGAAAGTTTCAAAAATGCAAAATCAGGTTTTACTGGCCTCATATTGGTCAAACTCAAAATGTCAGTTTATGAAACATAACTCCAAAAATACACATGCAATTTGTCTAATAATGCCTGAAGAAATGCATGTTTGAGAGTTTTCCTGAAAAAAAAACATTTGGTACCGTTTGCAAAAACAAAAAGTAATGTTTTACTCAATTTGACAGTAATATACTTAGAATCCTGAGATAATGCGAATAAAGCAATAAAAATATATTCCAACATAATTCCTAATCCAAACGTGCAAAGTGTCTAAAAATGCCTGTGATATTGAATACATATGAGTTTTACCAGATACAGTTGTTTTTCTATAGTTTGCAAATACAAAAATGAGGTATTACTCAATATGACTGTATACTGTAACACTCAATATGACAGTTATTTAAACATAACTCCTACACCACACATGGAAAATGGCTAATAATGCCTGAAATAATGCATCTTTGGGAGTTCCACTGGAAACATAGGCTTTTTTAAATCTTGCAAATGCAAAAAGTAGTTTTTTACTCAATATGACTATAATGTTCTTAGAATCCTGAGATAATGCGAAAAAAGCAATAAAAATGTATTCAAACATAACTTCTAAACAACACATGCAAAATGGCTAATAATGCCTAGAGATATGTATTTTTGTTAGTAGTACTAGAAAAATGATCTTTTGTAAGGTTTCTAAAGACACAAGTTAGTTTTTTTATTCAATATAACAGTGTGACTGTCAACCTAAATATGAAAGGTTTATAATCATAACTCCAAAACCAAACATGAACTTTGTCTAAAAAAGCCTGTAATATTGAATTCATGGGAGTTTGACCTGAATCAGGTATTTTGGAAAGGTTCAAAAATACAAAAATCAGGTTTTACTGGCCTCATATTGGTCAAACTCAAAATGTCAGTTTATGAAACATAACTCCAAAAATACACATGCAATATGTCTAATAATGCCTGAAGAAATGCATCTTTGTGAGTTTTCCAGAAAAAAAAACATTTGGTACCGTTTGCAAAAACAAAAAGTAATGTTTTACTCAATTTGACAGTAATGTACTTAGAATCCTGAGATAATGCGAATAAAGCAATAAAAATATATTCCAACATAATTCCTAATCCAAACGTGCAAAGTGTCTAAAAATGCCTGTGATATTGAATACATGTGAGTTTTACTAGATACAGTTGTTTTTCTATAGTTTGCAAATACAAAAATGAGGTATTACTCAATATGACTGTATACTTTAACACTCAATATGACAGTTATTTAAACATAACTCCTACACCACACATGGAAAATGGCTAATAATGCCTGAAATAATGCATCTTTGGGAGTTCTACTGGAAACATAGGCTTTTTTAAATCTTGCAAATGCAAAAAGTAGTTTTTTACTCAATATGACTATAATGTTTTTAGAATCCTGAGATAATGCGAAAAAAGCAATAAAATGTATTCAAACATAACTTCTAAACAACACATGCAAAATGGCTAATAATGCCTAGAGATATGTATTTTTGTTAGTAGTACTAGAAAAATGATCTTTTGTAAGGTTTCTAAAGACACAAGTTAGTTTTTTTATTCAATATAACAGTGTGACTGTCAACCTAAACCTGAAAGGTTTATAATCATAACTCCAAAACCAAATATGATCTTTGTCTAAAAAAGCATGTAATATTGAATTTATGTGAGTTTGACCTGAATCAGGTATTTTGGAAAGGTTCAAAAATACAAAAATCAGGTTTTACTGGCCTCATATTGGTCAAACTCAAAATGTCAGTTTATGAAACATAACTCCAAAAATACACATGCAATATGTCTAATAATGCCTGAAGAAATGCATCTTTGTGAGTTTTCCTGAAAAAAAAACATTTGGTACCGTTTGCAAAAACAAAAAGTAATGTTTTACTCAATTTGACAGTAATGTACTTAGAATCCTGAGATAATGCGAATAAAGCAATAAAAATGTATTCTAACATAATTCCTAATCCAAACGTGCAAAGTGTCTAAAAATGCCTGTGATATTGAATACATGTGAGTTTTACTAGATACAGTTGTTTTTCTATGGTTTGCAAATACAAAAATTAGTGTATTACTCGATATGACTGTATGCTGTAACACTCAATATGACAGTTATTTAAACATAACTCCTACACCACACATGGAAAATGGCTAATAATGCCTGAAATAATGCATCTTTGGGAGTTCTACTGGAAACATATGCTTTTTTAAATCTTGCAAATGCAAAAAGTAGTTTTTTACTCAATATGACTATAATCTTCTTAGAATCCTGAGATAATGCGAAAAATGCAATAAAAATGTATTCAAACATAACTTCTAAACAACACATGCAAAATGGCTAATAATGCCTAGAGGTATGTATTTTTGTTACTAGTACTAGAAAAATGATCTTTTGTAAGGTTTCTAAAGACACAAGTTAGTTTTTTTATTCAATATAACAGTGTGACTGTCAACCTAAACATGAAAGGTTTATAATCATAACTCCAAAACAGAATATGAACTTTGTCTAAAAAAAGCCTGTAATATTGAATTTATGTGAGTTTGACCTGAATCAGGTATTTTCGAAAGGTTCAAAAATACAAAATCAGGTTTCACTGGCCTCATATTGGTCAAACTCAAAATGTCAGTTTATGTAACATAACTCCAAAAATACACATGCAATATGTCTAATAATGCCTGAAGAAATGCATGTTTGAGAGTTTTCCTGAAAAAAAAAACATTTGGTACCGTTTGCAAAAACAAAAAGTAATGTTTTACTCAATTTGACAGTAATGTACTTAGAATCCTGAGATAATGCGAATAAAGCAATAAAAATATATTCCAACATAATTCCTAATCCAAACGTGCAAAGTGTCTAAAAATGCCTGTGATATTGAATACATGTGAGTTTTACTAGATACAGTTGTTTTTCTATAGTTTGCAAATACAAAAATGAGGTATTACTCAATATGACTGTATACTGTAACACTCAATATGACAGTTATTTAAACATAACTCCTACACCACACATGGAAAATGGCTAATAATGACTGAAATAATGCATCTTTGGGAGTTCTACTGGAAACATAGGCTTTTTTGAATCTTGCAAATGCAAAAATTAGTTTTTTACTCAATATGACTATAATGTTCTTAGAATCCTGAGATAATGCGAAAAAAGCAATAAAAATGTATTCAAACATAACTTCTAAACAACACATGTAAAATGGCTAATAATGCCTAGAGATATGTATTTTTGTTAGTAGTACTAGAAAAATGATCTTTTGTAAGGTTTCTAAAGACACAAGTTAGTTTTTTTATTCAATATAACAGTGTGACTGTCAACCTAAACCTGAAAGGTTTATAATCATAACTCCAAAACCAAACATGAACTTTGTCTAAAAAAGCCTGTAATATTGAATTTATGTGTGTTTGACCTGAATCAGGTATTTTGGAAAGGTTCAAAAATACAAAAATCAGGTTTTACTGGCCTCATATTGGTCAAACTCAAAATGTCAGTTTATGAAACATAACTCCAAAAATACACATGCAATATGTCTAATAATGCCTGAAGAAATGCATCTTTGAGAGTTTTCCTGAAAAAAAAAACATTTGGTACCGTTTGCAAAAACAAAAAGTAATGTTTTACTCAATTTGACAGTAATGTACTTAGAATCCTGAGATAATGCGAATAAAGCAATAAAAATGTATTCCAACATAATTCCTAATCCAAACGTGCAAAGTGTCTAAAAATGCCTGTGATATTGAATACATGTGAGTTTTACTAGATACAGTTGTTTTTCTATGGTTTGCAAATACAAAAATGAGGTATTACTCAATATGACTGTATACTGTAACACTCAATATGACAGTTATTTAAACATAACTCCTACACCACACATGGAAAATGGCTAATAATGCCTGAAATAATGCATCTTTGGGAGTTTTACTGGAAACATATGCTTTTTTAAATCTTGCAAATGCAAAAAGTAGTTTTTTACTCAATATGACTATAATGTTCTTAGAATCCTGAGATAATGCGAAAAAAGCAATAAAAATGTATTCAAACATAACTTCTAAACAACACATGCAAAATGGCTAATAATGCCTAGAGATATGTATTTTTGTTAGTAGTACTAGAAAAATGATCTTTTGTAAGGTTTCTAAAGACCCAAGTTAGTTTTTTTATTCAATATAACAGTGTGACTGTCAACCTAAACATGAAAGGTTTATAATCATAACTCCAAAACAGAATATGAACTTTGTCTAAAAAAAGCCTGTAATATTGAATTTATGTGAGTTTGACCTGAATCAGGTATTTTGGAAAGTTTCAAAAATGCAAAATCAGGTTTTACTGGCCTCATATTGGTCAAACTCAAAATGTCAGTTTATGAAACATAACTCCAAAAATACACATGCAATATGTCTAATAATGCCTGAAGAAATGCATCTTTGAGAGTTTTCCTGAAAAAAAAAAACATTTGGTACCGTTTGCAAAAACAAAAAGTAATGTTTTACTCAATTTGACAGTAATGTACTTAGAATCCTGAGATAATGCGAATAAAGCAATAAAAATATATTCCAACATAATTCCTAATCCAAACGTGCAAAGTGTCTAAAAATGCCTGTGATATTGAATATATGTGAGTTTTACTAGATACAGTTGTTTTTCTATAGTTTGCAAATACAAAAATGAGGTATTACTCAATATGACTGTATACTGTAACACTCAATATGACAGTTATTTAAACATAACTCCTACACCACACATGGAAAATGGCTAATAATGCCTGAAATAATGCATCTATAGGAGTTCTACTGGAAACATAGGCTTTTTTAAATCTTGCAAATGCAAAAAGTAGTTTTTTACTCAATAGGACTATAATGTTCTTAGAATCCTGAGATAATGCGAAAAAAGCAATAAAAATGTATTCAAACATAACTTCTAAACAACACATGTAAAATGGCTAATAATGCCTAGAGATATGTATTTTTGTTAGTAGTACTAGAAAAATGATCTTTTGTAAGGTTTCTAAAGACACAAGTTAGTTTTTTTATTCAATATAACAGTGTGACTGTCAACCTAAACCTGAAAGGTTTATAATCATAACTCCAAAACCAAACATGAACTTTGTCTAAAAAAGCCTGTAATATTGAATTTATGTGAGTTTGACCTGAATCAGGTATTTTGGAAAGGTTCAAAAATACAAAAATTAGGTTTTACTGGCCTCATATTGGTCAAACTCAAAATGTCAGTTTATGAAACATAACTCCAAAAATACACATGCAATTTGTCTAATAATGCCTGAAGAAATGCATGTTTGAGAGTTTTCCTGAAAAAAAAACATTTGGTACCGTTTGCAAAAACAAAAAGTAATGTTTTACTCAATTTGACAGTAATATACTTAGAATCCTGAGATGATGCGAATAAAGCAATAAAAATATATTCCAACATAATTCCTAATCCAAACGTGCAAAGTGTCTAAAAATGCCTGTGATATTGAATACATGTGAGTTTTACTAGATACAGTTGTTTTTCTATAGTTTGCAAATACAAAAATGAGGTATTACTCAATATGACTGTATACTGTAACACTCAATATGACAGTTATTTAAACATAACTCCTACACCACACATGGAAAATGGCTAATAATGCCTGAAATAATGCATCTTTGGGAGTTCTACTGGAAACATAGGCTTTTTTAAATCTTGCAAATGCAAAAAGTAGTTTTTTACTCAATATGACTATAATGTTCTTAGAATCCTGAGATAATGCGAAAAAAGCAATAAAAATGTATTCAAACATAACTTCTAAACAACACATGCAAAATGGCTAATAATGCCTAGAGATATGTATTTTTGTTAGTAGTACTAGAAAAATGATCTTTTGTAAGGTTTCTAAAGACCCAAGTTAGTTTTTTTATTCAATATAACAGTGTGACTGTCAACCTAAATATGAAAGGTTTATAATCATAACTCCAAAACCAAACATGAACTTTGTCTAAAAAAGCCTGTAATATTGAATTCATGGGAGTTTGACCTGAATCAGGTATTTTGGAAAGGTTCAAAAATACAAAAATCAGGTTTTACTGGCCTCATATTGGTCAAACTCAAAATGTCAGTTTATGAAACATAACTCCAAAAATACACATGCAATATGTCTAATAATGCCTGAAGAAATGCATCTTTGTGAGTTTTCCAGAAAAAAAAACATTTGGTACCGTTTGCAAAAACAAAAAGTAATGTTTTACTCAATTTGACAGTAATGTACTTAGAATCCTGAGATAATGCGAATAAAGCAATAAAAATATATTCCAACATAATTCCTAATCAAAACGTGCAAAGTGTCTAAAAATGGCTGTGATATTGAATACATGTGAGTTTTACTAGATACAGTTGTTTTTCTATAGTTTGCAAATACAAAAATGAGGTATTACTCAATATGACTGTATACTGTAACACTCAATATGACAGTTATTTAAACATAACTCCTACACCACACATGGAAAATGGCTAATAATGCCTGAAATAATGCATCTTTGGGAGTTCTACTGGAAACATAGGCTTTTTTAAATCTTGCAAATGCAAAAAGTAGTTTTTTACTCAATATGACTATAATGTTCTTAGAATCCTGAGATAATGCGAAAAAAGCAATAAAATGTATTCAAACATAACTTCTAAACAACACATGCAAAATGGCTAATAATGCCTAGAGATATGTATTTTTGTTAGTAGTACTAGAAAAATGATCTTTTGTAAGGTTTCTAAAGACACAAGTTAGTTTTTTTATTCAATATAACAGTGTGACTGTCAACCTAAACCTGAAAGGTTTATAATCATAACTCCAAAACCAAATATGAACTTTGTCTAAAAAAGCCTGTAATATTGAATTTATGTGAGTTTGACCTGAATCAGGTATTTTGGAAAGGTTCAAAAATACAAAAATCAGGTTTTACTGGCCTCATATTGGTCAAACTCAAAATGTCAGTTTATGAAACATAACTCCAAAAATACACATGCAATATGTCTAATAATGCCTGAAGAAATGCATCTTTGTGAGTTTTCCTGAAAAAAAAACATTTGGTACCGTTTGCAAAAACAAAAAGTAATGTTTTACTCAATTTGACAGTAATGTACTTAGAATCCTGAGATAATGCGAATAAAGCAATAAAAATGTATTCTAACATAATTCCTAATCCAAACGTGCAAAGTGTCTAAAAATGCCTGTGATATTGAATACATGTGAGTTTTACTAGATACAGTTGTTTTTCTATGGTTTGCAAATACAAAAATTAGTGTATTACTCAATATGACTGTATGCTGTAACACTCAATATGACAGTTATTTAAACATAACTCCTACACCACACATGGAAAATGGCTAATAATGCCTGAAATAATGCATCTTTGGGAGTTCTACTGGAAACATATGCTTTTTTAAATCTTGCAAATGCAAAAAGTAGTTTTTTACTCAATATGACTATAATCTTCTTAGAATCCTGAGATAATGCGAAAAATGCAATAAAAATGTATTCAAACATAACTTCTAAACAACACATGCAAAATGGCTAATAATGCCTAGAAGTATGTATTTTTGTTACTAGTACTAGAAAAATGATCTTTTGTAAGGTTTCTAAAGACACAAGTTAGTTTTTTCATTCAATATAACAGTGTGACTGTCAACCTAAACATGAAAGGTTTATAATCATAACTCCAAAACAGAATATGAACTTTGTCTAAAAAAAGCCTGTAATATTGAATTTATGTGAGTTTGACCTGAATCAGGTATTTTGGAAAGTTTCAAAAATGCAAAATCAGGTTTTACTGGCCTCATATTGGTCAAACTCAAAATGTCAGTTTATGAAACATAACTCCAAAAATACACATGCAATATGTCTAATAATGCCTGAAGAAATGCATCTTTGAGAGTTTTCCTGAAAAAAAAAACATTTGGTACCGTTTGCAAAAACAAAAAGTAATGTTTTACTCAATTTGACAGTAATGTACTTAGAATCCTGAGATAATGCGAATAAAGCAATAAAAATATATTCCAACATAATTCCTAATCCAAACGTGCAAAGTGTCTAAAAATGCCTGTGATATTGAATACATGTGAGTTTTACTAGATACAGTTGTTTTTCTATAGTTTGCAAATACAAAAATGAGGTATTACTCAATATGACTGTATACTGTAACACTCAATATTACAGTTATTTAAACATAACTCCTACACCACACATGGAAAATGGCTAATAATGCCTGAAATAATGCATCTATAGGAGTTCTACTGGAAACATAGGCTTTTTTAAATCTTGCAAATGCAAAAAGTAGTTTTTTACTCAATAGGACTATAATGTTCTTAGAATCCTGAGATAATGCGAAAAAATCAATAAAAATGTATTCAAACATAACTTCTAAACAACACATGTAAAATGGCTAATAATGCCTAGAGATATGTATTTTTGTTAGTAGTACTAGAAAAATGATCTTTTGTAAGGTTTCTAAAGACACAAGTTAGTTTTTTTATTCAATATAACAGTGTGACTGTCAACCTAAACCTGAAAGGTTTATAATCATAACTCCAAAACCAAACATGAACTTTGTCTAAAAAAGCCTGTAATATTGAATTTATGTGAGTTTGACCTGAATCAGGTATTTTGGAAAGGTTCAAAAATACAAAAATTAGGTTTTACTGGCCTCATATTGGTCAAACTCAAAATGTCAGTTTATGAAACATAACTCCAAAAATACACATGCAATTTGTCTAATAATGCCTGAAGAAATGCATGTTTGAGAGTTTTCCTGAAAAAAAAACATTTGGTACCGTTTGCAAAAACAAAAAGTAATGTTTTACTCAATTTGACAGTAATATACTTAGAATCCTGAGATAATGCGAATAAAGCAATAAAAATATATTCCAACATAATTCCTAATCCAAACGTGCAAAGTGTCTAAAAATGCCTGTGATATTGAATACATGTGAGTTTTACTAGATACAGTTGTTTTTCTATAGTTTGCAAATACAAAAATGAGGTATTACTCAATATGACTGTATACTGTAACACTCAATATGACAGTTATTTAAACATAACTCCTACACCACACATGGAAAATGGCTAATAATGCCTGAAATAATGCATCTTTGGGAGTTCTACTGGAAACATAGGCTTTTTTAAATCTTGCAAATGCAAAAAGTAGTTTTTTACTCAATATGACTATAATGTTCTTAGAATCCTGAGATAATGCGAAAAAAGCAATAAAAATGTATTCAAACATAACTTCTAAACAACACATGCAAAATGGCTAATAATGCCTAGAGATATGTATTTTTGTTAGTAGTACTAGAAAAATGATCTTTTGTAAGGTTTCTAAAGACCCAAGTTAGTTTTTTTATTCAATATAACAGTGTGACTGTCAACCTAAATATGAAAGGTTTATAATCATAACTCCAAAACCAAACATGAACTTTGTCTAAAAAAGCCTGTAATATTGAATTCATGGGAGTTTGACCTGAATCAGGTATTTTGGAAAGGTTCAAAAATACAAAAATCAGGTTTTACTGGCCTCATATTGGTCAAACTCAAAATGTCAGTTTATGAAACATAACTCCAAAAATACACATGCAATATGTCTAATAATGCCTGAAGAAATGCATCTTTGTGAGTTTTCCAGAAAAAAAAACATTTGGTACCGTTTGCAAAAACAAAAAGTAATGTTTTACTCAATTTGACAGTAATGTACTTAGAATCCTGAGATAATGCGAATAAAGCAATAAAAATATATTCCAACATAATTCCTAATCAAAACGTGCAAAGTGTCTAAAAATGGCTGTGATATTGAATACATGTGAGTTTTACTAGATACAGTTGTTTTTCTATAGTTTGCAAATACAAAAATGAGGTATTACTCAATATGACTGTATACTGTAACACTCAATATGACAGTTATTTAAACATAACTCCTACACCACACATGGAAAATGGCTAATAATGCCTGAAATAATGCATCTTTGGGAGTTCTACTGGAAACATAGGCTTTTTTAAATCTTGCAAATGCAAAAAGTAGTTTTTTACTCAATATGACTATAATGTTCTTAGAATCCTGAGATAATGCGAAAAAAGCAATAAAATGTATTCAAACATAACTTCTAAACAACACATGCAAAATGGCTAATAATGCCTAGAGATATGTATTTTTGTTAGTAGTACTAGAAAAATGATCTTTTGTAAGGTTTCTAAAGACACAAGTTAGTTTTTTTATTCAATATAACAGTGTGACTGTCAACCTAAACCTGAAAGGTTTATAATCATAACTCCAAAACCAAATATGAACTTTGTCTAAAAAAGCCTGTAATATTGAATTTATGTGAGTTTGACCTGAATCAGGTATTTTGGAAAGGTTCAAAAATACAAAAATCAGGTTTTACTGGCCTCATATTGGTCAAACTCAAAATGTCAGTTTATGAAACATAACTCCAAAAATACACATGCAATATGTCTAATAATGCCTGAAGAAATGCATCTTTGTGAGTTTTCCTGAAAAAAAAACATTTGGTACCGTTTGCAAAAACAAAAAGTAATGTTTTACTCAATTTGACAGTAATGTACTTAGAATCCTGAGATAATGCGAATAAAGCAATAAAAATATATTCCAACATAATTCCTAATCCAAACGTGCAAAGTGTCTAAAAATGCCTGTGATATTGAATACATGTGAGTTTTACTAGATACAGTTGTTTTTCTATAGTTTGCAAATACAAAAATGAGGTATTACTCAATATGACTGTATACTGTAACACTCAATATGACAGTTATTTAAACATAACTCCTACACCACACATGGAAAATGGCTAATAATGCCTGAAATAATGCATCTTTGGGAGTTCTACTGGAAACATAGGCTTTTTTGAATCTTGCAAATGCAAAAATTAGTTTTTTACTCAATATGACTATAATGTTCTTAGAATCCTGAGATAATGCGAAAAAAGCAATAAAAATGTATTCAAACATAACTTCTAAACAACACATGTAAAATGGCTAATAATGCCTAGAGATATGTATTTTTGTTAGTAGTACTAGAAAAATGATCTTTTGTAAGGTTTCTAAAGACACAAGTTAGTTTTTTTATTCAATATAACAGTGTGACTGTCAACCTAAACCTGAAAGGTTTATAATCATAACTCCAAAACCAAACATGAACTTTGTCTAAAAAAGCCTGTAATATTGAATTTATGTGAGTTTGACCTGAATCAGGTATTTTGGAAAGGTTCAAAAATACAAAAATCAGGTTTTACTGGCCTCATATTGGTCAAACTCAAAATGTCAGTTTATGAAACATAACTCCAAAAATACACATGCAATATGTCTAATAATGCCTGAAGAAATGCATCTTTGAGAGTTTTCCTGAAAAAAAAAAAAAAACATTTGGTACCGTTTGCAAAAACAAAAAGTAATGTTTTACTCAATTTGACAGTAATGTACTTAGAATCCTGAGATAATGCGAATAAAGCAATAAAAATGTATTCCAACATAATTCCTAATCCAAACATGCAAAGTGTCTAAAAATGCCTGTGATATTGAATACATGTGAGTTTTACTAGATACAGTTGTTTTTCTATGGTTTGCAAATACAAAAATGAGGTATTACTCAATATGACTGTATACTGTAACACTCAATATGACAGTTATTTAAACATAACTCCTACACCACACATGGAAAATGGCTAATAGTGCCTGAAATCATGCATCTTTGGGAGTTTTTCTCGAAACATATGCTTTTTAAAATCTTGCAAATGCAAAAAGTAGTTTTTTATTCAATATGACTATAATGTTCTTAGAATCCTGAGATATGCGAAAAATGCAATAAAACTTTATTCAAACATAACTTTTAAACAACACATGCAAAATGGCTAATAATGCCTAGAGATATGTATTTTTGTTAGTAGTACTAGAAAAATGATCTTTTGTAAGGTTTCTAAACACACAAGTTAGTTTTTTTATTCAATATAACAGTGTGACTGTCAACCTAAACATGAAAGGTTTATAATCATAACTCCAAAACCAAACATGAACTTTGTCTAAAAAAGCCTGTAATATTGAATTTATGTGAGTTTGATCTGAATCAGGTATTTTGGAAAGGTTCAAAAATACAAAAATCAGGTTTTACTGGCCTCATATTGGTCAAACTCAAAATGTCAGTTTATGAAACATAACTCCAAAAATACACATGCAATATGTCTAATAATGCCTGAAGAAATGCATCTTTGAGAGTTTTCCTGAAAAAAAAAAACATTTGGTACCGTTTGCAAAAACAAAAAGTAATGTTTTACTCAATTTGACAGTAATGTACTTAGAATCCTGAGATAATGCGAATAAAGCAATAAAAATGTATTCCAACATAATTCCTAATCCAAACGTGCAAAGTGTCTAAAAATGCCTGTGATATTGAATACATGTGAGTTTTACTAGATACAGTTGTTTTTCTATGGTTTGCAAATACAAAAATGAGGTATTACTCAATATGACTATATACTGTAACACTCAATATGACAGTTATTTAAACATAACTCCTACACCACACATGGAAAATGGCTAATAATGCCTGAAATAATGCATCTTTGGGAGTTTTACTGGAAACATATGCTTTTTTAAATCTTGCAAATGCAAAAAGTAGTTTTTTACTCAATATGACTATAATGTTCTTAGAATCCTGAGATAATGCGAAAAAAGCAATAAAAATGTATTCAAACATAACTTCTAAACAACACATGCAAAATGGCTAATAATGCCTAGAGATATGTATTTTTGTTAGTAGTACTAGAAAAATTATCTTTTGTAAGGTTTCTAAAGACCCAAGTTAGTTTTTTTATTCAATATAACAGTGTAACTGTCAACCTAAACATGAAAGGTTTATAATCATAACTCCAAAACAGAATATGAACTTTGTCTAAAAAAAGCCTGTAATATGGAATTTATGTGAGTTTGACCTGAGTCAGGTATTTTGGAAAGTTTCAAAAATGCAAAATCAGGTTTTACTGGCCTCATATTGGTCAAACTCAAAATGTCAGTTTATGAAACATAACTCCAAAAATACACATGCAATATGTCTAATAATGCCTGAAGAAATGCATCTTTGAGAGTTTTCCTGAAAAAAAAAACATTTGGTACCGTTTGCAAAAACAAAAAGTAATGTTTTACTCAATTTGACAGTAATGTACTTAGAATCCTGAGATAATGCGAATAAAGCAATAAAAATATATTCCAACATAATTCCTAATCCAAACGTGCAAAGTGTCTAAAAATGCCTGTGATATTGAATACATGTGAGTTTTACTAGATACAGTTGTTTTTCTATAGTTTGCAAATACAAAAATGAGGTATTACTCAATATGACTGTATACTGTAACACTCAATATGACAGTTATTTAAACATAACTCCTACACCACACATGGAAAATGGCTAATAATGCCTGAAATAATGCATCTATAGGCGTTCTACTGGAAACATAGGCTTTTTTAAATCTTGCAAATGCAAAAAGTAGTTTTTTACTCAATATGACTATAATGTTCTTAGAATCCTGAGATAATGCGAAAAAAGCAATAAAAATGTATTCAAACATAACTTCTAAACAACACATGTAAAATGGCTAATAATGCCTAGAGATATGTATTTTTGTTAGTAGTACTAGAAAAATGATCTTTTGTAAGGTTTCTAAAGACACAAGTTAGTTTTTTTATTCAATATAACAGTGACTGTCAACCTAAATATGAAAGGTTTATAATCATAACTCCAAAACCAAACATGAACTTTGTCTAAAAAAGCCTGTAATATTGAAGTTATGTGAGTTTGACCTGAATCAGGTATTTTGGAAAGGTTCAAAAATACAAAAATTAGGTTTTACTGGCCTCATATTGGTCAAACTCAAAATGTCAGTTTATGAAACATAACTCCAAAAATACACATGCAATCTGTCTAATAATGCCTGAAGAAATGCATGTTTGAGAGTTTTCCTGAAAAAAAAAACATTTGGTACCGTTTGCAAAAACAAAAAGTAATGTTTTACTCAATTTGACAGTAATGTACTTAGAATCCTGAGATAATGCGAATAAAGCAATAAAAATATATTCCAACATAATTCCTAATCCAAAAGTGCAAAGTGTCTAAAAATGCCTGTGATATTGAATACATGTGAGTTTTACTAGATACAGTTGTTTTTCTATAGTTTGCAAATACAAAAATGAGGTATTACTCAATATGACTGTATACTGTAACACTCAATATGACAGTTATTTAAACATAACTCCTACACCACACATGGAAAATGGCTAATAATGCCTGAAATAATGCATCTTTGGGAGTTCTACTGGAAACATAGGCTTTTTTAAATCTTGCAAATGCAAAAAGTAGTTTTTTACTCAATATGACTATAATGTTCTTAGAATCCTGAGATAATGCGAAAAAAGCAATAAAATGTATTCAAACATAACTTCTAAACAACACATGCAAAATGGCTAATAATGCCTAGAGATATGTATTTTTGTTAGTAGTACTAGAAAAATGATCTTTTGTAAGGTTTCTAAAGACACAAGTTAGTTTTTTTATTCAATATAACAGTGTGACTGTCAACCTAAACCTGAAAGGTTTATAATCATAACTCCAAAACCAAATATGAACTTTGTCTAAAAAAGCCTGTAATATTGAATTTATGTGAGTTTGACCTGAATCAGGTATTTTGGAAAGGTTCAAAAATACAAAAATCAGGTTTTACTGGCCTCATATTGGTCAAACTCAAAATGTCAGTTTATGAAACATAACTCCAAAAATACACATGCAATATGTCTAATAATGCCTGAAGAAATGCATCTTTGTGAGTTTTCCTGAAAAAAAAACATTTGGTACCGTTTGCAAAAACAAAAAGTAATGTTTTACTCAATTTGACAGTAATGTACTTAGAATCCTGAGATAATGCGAATAAAGCAATAAAAATGTATTCTAACATAATTCCTAATCCAAACGTGCAAAGTGTCTAAAAATGCCTGTGATATTGAATACATGTGAGTTTTACTAGATACAGTTGTTTTTCTATGGTTTGCAAATACAAAAATTAGTGTATTACTCAATATGACTGTATGCTGTAACACTCAATATGACAGTTATTTAAACATAACTCCTACACCACACATGGAAAATGGCTAATAATGCCTGAAATAATGCATCTTTGGGAGTTCTACTGGAAACATATGCTTTTTTAAATCTTGCAAATGCAAAAAGTAGTTTTTTACTCAATATGACTATAATCTTCTTAGAATCCTGAGATAATGCGAAAAATGCAATAAAAATGTATTCAAACATAACTTCTAAACAACACATGCAAAATGGCTAATAATGCCTAGAAGTATGTATTTTTGTTACTAGTACTAGAAAAATGATCTTTTGTAAGGTTTCTAAAGACACAAGTTAGTTTTTTCATTCAATATAACAGTGTGACTGTCAACCTAAACATGAAAGGTTTATAATCATAACTCCAAAACAGAATATGAACTTTGTCTAAAAAAAGCCTGTAATATTGAATTTATGTGAGTTTGACCTGAATCAGGTATTTTCGAAAGGTTCAAAAATACAAAATCAGGTTTCACTGGCCTCATATTGGTCAAACTCAAAATGTCAGTTTATGTAACATAACTCCAAAAATACACATGCAATATGTCTAATAATGCCTGAAGAAATGCATGTTTGAGAGTTTTCCTGAAAAAAAAAACATTTGGTACCGTTTGCAAAAACAAAAAGTAATGTTTTACTCAATTTGACAGTAATGTACTTAGAATCCTGAGATAATGCGAATAAAGCAATAAAAATATATTCCAACATAATTCCTAATCCAAACGTGCAAAGTGTCTAAAAATGCCTGTGATATTGAATACATGTGAGTTTTACTAGATACAGTTGTTTTTCTATAGTTTGCAAATACAAAAATGAGGTATTACTCAATATGACTGTATACTGTAACACTCAATATGACAGTTATTTAAACATAAGTCCTACACCACACATGGAAAATGGCTAATAATGCCTGAAATAATGCATCTTTGGGAGTTCTACTGGAAACATGGGCTTTTTTGAATCTTGCAAATGCAAAAATTAGTTTTTTACTCAATATGACTATAATGTTCTTAGAATCCTGAGATAATGCGAAAAAAGCAATAAAAATGTATTCAAACATAACTTCTAAACAACACATGTAAAATGGCTAATAATGCCTAGAGATATGTATTTTTGTTAGTAGTACTAGAAAAATGATCTTTTGTAAGGTTTCTAAAGACACAAGTTAGTTTTTTTATTCAATATAACAGTGTGACTGTCAACCTAAACCTGAAAGGTTTATAATCATAACTCCAAAACCAAACATGAACTTTGTCTAAAAAAGCCTGTAATATTGAATTTATGTGAGTTTGACCTGAATCAGGTATTTTGGAAAGGTTCAAAAATACAAAAATCAGGTTTTACTGGCCTCATATTGGTCAAACTCAAAATGTCAGTTTATGAAACATAACTCCAAAAATACACATGCAATATGTCTAATAATGCCTGAAGAAATGCATCTTTGAGAGTTTTCCTGAAAAAAAAAAAAAAAACATTTGGTACCGTTTGCAAAAACAAAAAGTAATGTTTTACTCAATTTGACAGTAATGTACTTAGAATCCTGAGATAATGCGAATAAAGCAATAAAAATGTATTCCAACATAATTCCTAATCCAAACATGCAAAGTGTCTAAAAATGCCTGTGATATTGAATACATGTGAGTTTTACTAGATACAGTTGTTTTTCTATGGTTTGCAAATACAAAAATGAGGTATTACTCAATATGACTGTATACTGTAACACTCAATATGACAGTTATTTAAACATAACTCCTACACCACACATGGAAAATGGCTAATAGTGCCTGAAATCATGCATCTTTGGGAGTTTTTCTCGAAACATATGCTTTTTAAAATCTTGCAAATGCAAAAAGTAGTTTTTTATTCAATATGACTATAATGTTCTTAGAATCCTGAGATATGCGAAAAATGCAATAAAAATTTATTCAAACATAACTTTTAAACAACACATGCAAAATGGCTAATAATGCCTAGAGATATGTATTTTTGTTAGTAGTACTAGAAAAATGATCTTTTGTAAGGTTTCTAAACACACAAGTTAGTTTTTTTATTCAATATAACAGTGTGACTGTCAACCTAAACATGAAAGGTTTATAATCATAACTCCAAAACAGAATATGAACTTTGTCTAAAAAAAGCCTGTAATATTGAATTTATGTGAGTTTGACCTGAGTCAGGTATTTTGGAAAGTTTCAAAAATGCAAAATCAGGTTTTACTGGCCTCATATTGGTCAAACTCAAAATGTCAGTTTATGAAACATAACTCCAAAAATACACATCCAATATGTCTAATAATGCCTGAAGAAATGCATCTTTGAGAGTTTTCCTGAAAAAAAAAACATTTGGTACCGTTTGCAAAAACAAAAAGTAATGTTTTACTCAATTTGACAGTAATGTACTTAGAATCCTGAGATAATGCGAATAAAGCAATAAAAATATATTCCAACATAATTCCTAATCCAAACGTGCAAAGTGTCTAAAAATGCCTGTGATATTGAATACATGTGAGTTTTACTTGATACAGTTGTTTTTCTATAGTTTGCAAATACAAAAATGAGGTATTACTCAATATGACTGTATACTGTAACACTCAATATGACAGTTATTTAAACATAACTCCTACACCACACATGGAAAATGGCTAATAATGCCTGAAATAATGCATCTATAGGAGTTCTACTGGAAACATAGGCTTTTTTAAATCTTGCAAATGCAAAAAGTAGTTTTTTACTCAATATGACTATAATGTTCTTAGAATCCTGAGATAATGCGAAAAAAGCAATAAAAATGTATTCAAACATAACTTCTAAACAACACATGTAAAATGGCTAATAATGCCTAGAGATATGTATTTTTGTTAGTAGTACTAGAAAAATGATCTTTTGTAAGGTTTCTAAAGACACAAGTTAGTTTTTTTATTCAATATAACAGTGACTGTCAACCTAAATATGAAAGGTTTATAATCATAACTCCAAAACCAAACATGAACTTTGTCTAAAAAAGCCTGTAATATTGAAGTTATGTGAGTTTGACCTGAATCAGGTATTTTGGAAAGGTTCAAAAATACAAAAATTAGGTTTTACTGGCCTCATATTGGTCAAACTCAAAATGTCAGTTTATGAAACATAACTCCAAAAATACACATGCAATCTGTCTAATAATGCCTGAAGAAATGCATGTTTGAGAGTTTTCCTGAAAAAAAAAACATTTGGTACCGTTTGCAAAAACAAAAAGTAATGTTTTACTCAATTTGACAGTAATGTACTTAGAATCCTGAGATAATGCGAATAAAGCAATAAAAATATATTCCAACATAATTCCTAATCCAAAAGTGCAAAGTGTCTAAAAATGCCTGTGATATTGAATACATGTGAGTTTTACTAGATACAGTTGTTTTTCTATAGTTTGCAAATACAAAAATGAGGTATTACTCAATATGACTGTATACTGTAACACTCAATATGACAGTTATTTAAACATAACTCCTACACCACACATGGAAAATGGCTAATAATGCCTGAAATAATGCATCTTTGGGAGTTCTACTGGAAACATAGGCTTTTTTAAATCTTGCAAATGCAAAAAGTAGTTTTTTACTCAATATGACTATAATGTTATTAGAATCCTGAGATAATGCGAAAAAAGCAATAAAATGTATTCAAACATAACTTCTAAACAACACATGCAAAATGGCTAATAATGCCTAGAGATATGTATTTTTGTTAGTAGTACTAGAAAAATGATCTTTTGTAAGGTTTCTAAAGACACAAGTTAGTTTTTTTATTCAATATAACAGTGTGACTGTCAACCTAAACCTGAAAGGTTTATAATCATAACTCCAAAACCAAATATGAACTTTGTCTAAAAAAGCCTGTAATATTGAATTTATGTGAGTTTGACCTGAATCAGGTATTTTGGAAAGGTTCAAAAATACAAAAATCAGGTTTTACTGGGCTCATATTGGTCAAACTCAAAATGTCAGTTTATGAAACATAACTCCAAAAATACACATGCAATATGTCTAATAATGCCTGAAGAAATGCATCTTTGTGAGTTTTCCTGAAAAAAAAAACATTTGGTACCGTTTGCAAAAACAAAAAGTAATGTTTTACTCAATTTGACAGTAATGTACTTAGAATCCTGAGATAATGCGAATAAAGCAATAAAAATGTATTCTAACATAATTCCTAATCCAAACGTGCAAAGTGTCTAAAAATGCCTGTGATATTGAATACATGTGAGTTTTACTAGATACAGTTGTTTTTCTATGGTTTGCAAATACAAAAATTAGTGTATTACTCAATATGACTGTATGCTGTAACACTCAATATGACAGTTATTTAAACATAACTCCTACACCACACATGGAAAATGGCTAATAATGCCTGAAATAATGCATCTTTGGGAGTTCTACTGGAAACATATGCTTTTTTAAATCTTGCAAATGCAAAAAGTAGTTTTTTACTCAATATGACTATAATCTTCTTAGAATCCTGAGATAATGCGAAAAATGCAATAAAAATGTATTCAAACATAACTTCTAAACAACACATGCAAAATGGCTAATAATGCCTAGAGGTATGTATTTTTGTTACTAGTACTAGAAAAATGATCTTTTGTAAGGTTTCTAAAGACACAAGTTAGTTTTTTTATTCAATATAACAGTGTGACTGTCAACCTAAACCTGAAAGGTTTATAATCATAACTCCAAAACCAAATATGAACTTTGTCTAAAAAAGCCTGTAATATTGAATTTATGTGAGTTTGACCTGAATCAGGTATTTTGGAAAGGTTCAAAAATACAAAAATCAGGTTTTACTGGCCTCATATTGGTCAAACTCAAAATGTCAGTTTATGAAACATAACTCCAAAAATACACATGCAATATGTCTAATAATGCCTGAAGAAATGCATCTTTGTGAGTTTTCCTGAAAAAAAAACATTTGGTACCGTTTGCAAAAACAAAAAGTAATGTTTTACTCAATTTGACAGTAATGTACTTAGAATCCTGAGATAATGCGAATAAAGCAATAAAAATGTATTCCAACATAATTCCTAATCCAAACGTGCAAAGTGTCTAAAAATGCCTGTGATATTGAATACATGTGAGTTTTACTAGATACAGTTGTTTTTCTATAGTTTGCAAATACAAAAATGTGATATTACTCAATATGACTGTATACTGTAACATTCAATATGACAGTTATTTAAACATAACTCCTACACCACACATGGAAAATGGCTAATAATGACTGAAATAATGCATCTTTGGGAGTTCTACTGGAAACATAGGCTTTTTTGAATCTTGCAAATGCAAAAATTAGTTTTTTACTCAATATGACTATAATGTTCTTAGAATCCTGAGATAATGCGAAAAAAGCAATAAAAATGTATTCAAACATAACTTCTAAACAACACATGTAAAATGGCTAATAATGCCTAGAGATATGTATTGTTGTTAGTAGTACTAGAAAAATGATCTTTTGTAAGGTTTCTAAAGACACAAGTTAGTTTTTTTATTCAATATAACAGTGTGACTGTCAACCTAAACCTGAAAGGTTTATAATCATAACTCCAAAACCAAACATGAACTTTGTCTAAAAAAGCCTGTAATATTGAATTTATGTGAGTTTGACCTGAATCAGGTATTTTGGAAAGGTTCAAAAATACAAAAATCAGGTTTTACTGGCCTCATATTGGTCAAACTCAAAATGTCAGTTTATGAAACATAACTCCAAAAATACACATGCAATATGTCTAATAATGCCTGAAGAAATGCATCTTTGAGAGTTTTCCTGAAAAAAAAAAAAAACATTTGGTACCGTTTGCAAAAACAAAAAGTAATGTTTTACTCAATTTGACAGTAATGTACTTAGAATCCTGAGATAATGCGAATAAAGCAATAAAAATGTATTCCAACATAATTCCTAATCCAAACATGCAAAGTGTCTAAAAATGCCTGTGATATTGAATACATGTGAGTTTTACTAGATACAGTTGTTTTTCTATGGTTTGCAAATACAAAAATGAGGTATTACTCAATATGACTGTATACTGTAACACTCAATATGACAGTTATTTAAACATAACTCCTACACCACACATGGAAAATGGCTAATAATGCCTGAAATAATGCATCTTTGGGAGTTTTACTGGAAACATATGCTTTTTTAAATCTTGCAAATGCAAAAAGTAGTTTTTTACTCAATATGACTATAATGTTCTTAGAATCCTGAGATAATGCGAAAAAAGCAATAAAAATGTATTCAAACATAACTTCTAAACAACACATGCAAAATGGCTAATAATGCCTAGAGATATGTATTTTTGTTAGTAGTACTAGAAAAATGATCTTTTGTAAGGTTTCTAAAGACACAAGTTAGTTTTTTTATTCAATATAACAGTGTGACAGTCAACCTAAACATGAAAGGTTTATAATCATAACTCCAAAACAGAATATGAACTTTGTCTAAAAAAAGCCTGTAATATTGAATTTATGTGAGTTTGACCTGAATCAGGTATTTTGGAAAGTTTCAAAAATGCAAAATCAGGTTTTACTGGCCTCATATTGGTCAAACTCAAAATGTCAGTTTATGAAACATAACTCCAAAAATACACATGCAATATGTCTAATAATGCCTGAAGAAATGCATCTTTGAGAGTTTTCCTGAAAAAAAAAACATTTGGTACCGTTTGCAAAAACAAAAAGTAATGTTTTACTCAATTTGACAGTAATGTACTTAGAATCCTGAGATAATGCGAATAAAGCAATAAAAATATATTCCAACATAATTCCTAATCCAAACGTGCAAAGTGTCTAAAAATGCCTGTGATATTGAATACATGTGAGTTTTACTAGATACAGTTGTTTTTCTATAGTTTGCAAATACAAAAATGAGGTATTACTCAATATGACTGTATACTGTAACACTCAATATGACAGTTATTTAAACATAACTCCTACACCACACATGGAAAATGGCTAATAATGCCTGAAATAATGCATCTATAGGAGTTCTACTGGAAACATAGGCTTTTTTAAATCTTGCAAATGCAAAAAGTAGTTTTTTACTCAATAGGACTATAATGTTCTTAGAATCCTGAGATAATGCGAAAAAAGCAATAAAAATGTATTCAAACATAACTTCTAAACAACACATGTAAAATGGCTAATAATGCCTAGAGATATGTATTTTTGTTAGTAGTACTAGAAAAATGATCTTTTGTAAGGTTTCTAAAGACACAAGTTAGTTTTTTTATTCAATATAACAGTGTGACTGTCAACCTAAACCTGAAAGGTTTATAATCATAACTCCAAAACCAAACATGAACTTTGTCTAAAAAAGCCTGTAATATTGAATTTATGTGAGTTTGACCTGAATCAGGTATTTTGGAAAGGTTCAAAAATACAAAAATTAGGTTTTACTGGCCTCATATTGGTCAAACTCAAAATGTCAGTTTATGAAACATAACTCCAAAAATACACATGCAATTTGTCTAATAATGCCTGAAGAAATGCATGTTTGAGAGTTTTCCTGAAAAAAAAACATTTGGTACCGTTTGCAAAAACAAAAAGTAATGTTTTACTCAATTTGACAGTAATATACTTAGAATCCTGAGATAATGCGAATAAAGCAATACAAATATATTCCAACATAATTCCTAATCCAAACGTGCAAAGTGTCTAAAAATGCCTGTGATATTGAATACATGTGAGTTTTACTAGATACAGTTGTTTTTCTATAGTTTGCAAATACAAAAATGAGGTATTACTCAATATGACTGTATACTGTAACACTCAATATGACAGTTATTTAAACATAACTCCTACACCACACATGGAAAATGGCTAATAATGCCTGAAATAATGCATCTTTGGGAGTTCCACTGGAAACATAGGTTTTTTTAAATCTTGCAAATGCAAAAAGTAGTTTTTTACTCAATATGACTATAATGTTCTTAGAATCCTGAGATAATGCGAAAAAAGCAATAAAAATGTATTCAAACATAACTTCTAAACAACACATGCAAAATGGCTAATAATGCCTAGAGATATGTATTTTTGTTAGTAGTACTAGAAAAATGATCTTTTGTAAGGTTTCTAAAGACACAAGTTAGTTTTTTTATTCAATATAACAGTGTGACTGTCAACCTAAATATGAAAGGTTTATAATCATAACTCCAAAACCAAACATGAACTTTGTCTAAAAAAGCCTGTAATATTGAATTCATGGGAGTTTGACCTGAATCAGGTATTTTGGAAAGGTTCAAAAATACAAAAATCAGGTTTTACTGGCCTCATATTGGTCAAACTCAAAATGTCAGTTTATGAAACATAACTCCAAAAATACACATGCAATATGTCTAATAATGCCTGAAGAAATGCATCTTTGTGAGTTTTCCAGAAAAAAAAACATTTGGTACCGTTTGCAAAAACAAAAAGTAATGTTTTACTCAATTTGACAGTAATGTACTTAGAATCCTGAGATAATGCGAATAAAGCAATAAAAATATATTCCAACATAATTCCTAATCCAAACGTGCAAAGTGTCTAAAAATGCCTGTGATATTGAATACATGTGAGTTTTACTAGATACAGTTGTTTTTCTATAGTTTGCAAATACAAAAATGAGGTATTACTCAATATGACTGTATACTGTAACACTCAATATGACAGTTATTTAAACATAACTCCTACACCACACATGGAAAATGGCTAATAATGCCTGAAATAATGCATCTTTGGGAGTTCTACTGGAAACATAGGCTTTTTTAAATCTTGCAAATGCAAAAAGTAGTTTTTTACTCAATATGACTATAATGTTCTTAGAATCCTGAGATAATGCGAAAAAAGCAATAAAATGTATTCAAACATAACTTCTAAACGACACATGCAAAATGGCTAATAATGCCTAGAGATATGTATTTTTGTTAGTAGTACTAGAAAAATGATCTTTTGTAAGGTTTCTAAAGACACAAGTTAGTTTTTTTATTCAATATAACAGTGTGACTGTCAACCTAAACCTGAAAGGTTTATAATCATAACTCCAAAACCAAATATGAACTTTGTCTAAAAAAGCATGTAATATTGAATTTATGTGAGTTTGACCTGAATCAGGTATTTTGGAAAGGTTCAAAAATACAAAAATCAGGTTTTACTGGCCTCATATTGGTCAAACTCAAAATGTCAGTTTATGAAACATAACTCCAAAAATACACATGCAATATGTCTAATAATGCCTGAAGAAATGCATCTTTGTGAGTTTTCCTGAAAAAAAAACATTTGGTACCGTTTGCAAAAACAAAAAGTAATGTTTTACTCAATTTGACAGTAATGTACTTAGAATCCTGAGATAATGCGAATAAAGCAATAAAAATGTATTCTAACATAATTCCTAATCCAAACGTGCAAAGTGTCTAAAAATGCCTGTGATATTGAATACATGTGAGTTTTACTAGATACAGTTGTTTTTCTATGGTTTGCAAATACAAAAATTAGTGTATTACTCGATATGACTGTATGCTGTAACACTCAATATGACAGTTATTTAAACATAACTCCTACACCACACATGGAAAATGGCTAATAATGCCTGAAATAATGCATCTTTGGGAGTTCTACTGGAAACATATGCTTTTTTAAATCTTGCAAATGCAAAAAGTAGTTTTTTACTCAATATGACTATAATCTTCTTAGAATCCTGAGATAATTCGAAAAATGCAATAAAAATGTATTCAAACATAACTTCTAAACAACACATGCAAAATGGCTAATAATGCCTAGAGGTATGTATTTTTGTTACTAGTACTAGAAAAATGATATTTTGTAAGGTTTCTAAAGACACAAGTTAGTTTTTTTATTCAATATAACAGTGTGACTGTCAACCTAAACATGAAAGGTTTATAATCATAACTCCAAAACAGAATATGAACTTTGTCTAAAAAAAGCCTGTAATATTGAATTTATGTGAGTTTGACCTGAATCAGGTATTTTCGAAAGGTTCAAAAATACAAAATCAGGTTTCACTGGCCTCATATTGGTCAAACTCAAAATGTCAGTTTATGTAACATAACTCCAAAAATACACATGCAATATGTCTAATAATGCCTGAAGAAATGCATCTTTGAGAGTTTTCCTGAAAAAAAAAAACATTTGGTACCGTTTGCAAAAACAAAAAGTAATGTTTTACTCAATTTGACAGTAATGTACTTAGAATCCTGAGATAATGCGAATAAAGCAATAAAAATATATTCCAACATAATTCCTAATCCAAACGTGCAAAGTGTCTAAAAATGCCTGTGATATTGAATACATGTGAGTTTTACTAGATACAGTTGTTTTTCTATAGTTTGCAAATACAAAAATGAGGTATTACTCAATATGACTGTATACTGTAACACTCAATATGACAGTTATTTAAACATAACTCCTACACCACACATGGAAAATGGCTAATAATGACTGAAATAATGCATCTTTGGGAGTTCTACTGGAAACATAGGCTTTTTTGAATCTTGCAAATGCAAAAATTAGTTTTTTACTCAATATGACTATAATGTTCTTAGAATCCTGAGATAATGCGAAAAAAGCAATGAAAATGTATTCAAACATAACTTCTAAACAACACATGTAAAATGGCTAATAATGCCTAGAGATATGTATTTTTGTTAGTAGTACTAGAAAAATGATCTTTTGTAAGGTTTCTAAAGACACAAGTTAGTTTTTTTATTCAATATAACAGTGTGACTGTCAACCTAAACCTGAAAGGTTTATAATCATAACTCCAAAACCAAACATGAACTTTGTCTAAAAAAGCCTGTAATATTGAATTTATGTGAGTTTGACCTGAATCAGGTATTTTGGAAAGGTTCAAAAATACAAAAATCAGGTTTTACTGGCCTCATATTGGTCAAACTCAAAATGTCAGTTTATGAAACATAACTCCAAAAATACACATGCAATATGTCTAATAATGCCTGAAGAAATGCATCTTTGAGAGTTTTCCTGAAAAAAAAAACATTTGGTACCGTTTGCAAAAACAAAAAGTAATGTTTTACTCAATTTGACAGTAATGTACTTTGAATCCTGAGATAATGCGAATAAAGCAATAAAAATGTATTCCAACATAAATCCTAATCCAAACGTGCAAAGTGTCTAAAAATGCCTGTGATATTGAATACATGTGAGTTTTACTAGATACAGTTGTTTTTCTATGGTTTGCAAATACAAAAATGAGGTATTACTCAATATGACTGTATACTGTAACACTCAATATGACAGTTATTTAAACATAACTCCTACACCACACATGGAAAATGGCTAATAATGCCTGAAATAATGCATCTTTGGGACTTTTACTCGAAACATATGCTTTTTTAAATCTTGCAAATGCAAAAAGTAGTTTTTTACTCAATATGACTATAATGTTCTTAGAATCCTGAGATAATGCGAAAAAAGCAATAAAAATGTATTCAAACATAACTTCTAAACAACACATGCAAAATGGCTAATAATGCCTAGAGATATGTATTTTTGTTAGTAGTACTAGAAAAATGATCTTTTGTAAGGTTTCTAAAGACCCAAGTTAGTTTTTTTATTCAATATAACAGTGTGACTGTCAACCTAAACATGAAAGGTTTATAATCATAACTCCAAAACAGAATATGAACTTTGTCTAAAAAAAGCCTGTAATATTGAATTTATGTGAGTTTGACCTGAATCAGGTATTTTGGAAAGTTTCAAAAATGCAAAATCAGGTTTTACTGGCCTCATATTGGTCAAACTCAAAATGTCAGTTTATGAAACATAACTCCAAAAATACACATGCAATATGTCTAATAATGCCTGAAGAAATGCATCTTTGAGAGTTTTCCTGAAAAAAAAAAACATTTGGTACCGTTTGCAAAAACAAAAAGTAATGTTTTACTCAATTTGACAGTAATGTACTTAGAATCCTGAGATAATGCGAATAAAGCAATAAAAATATATTCCAACATAATTCCTAATCCAAACGTGCAAAGTGTCTAAAAATGCCTGTGATATTGAATACATGTGAGTTTTACTAGATACAGTTGTTTTTCTATAGTTTGCAAATACAAAAATGAGGTATTACTCAATATGACTGTATACTGTAACACTCAATATGACAGTTATTTAAACATAACTCCTACACCACACATGGAAAATGGCTAATAATGCCTGAAATAATGCATCTATAGGAGTTCTACTGGAAACATAGGCTTTTTTAAATCTTGCAAATGCAAAAAGTAGTTTTTTACTCAATAGGACTATAATGTTCTTAGAATCCTGAGATAATGCGAAAAAAGCAATAAAAATGTATTCAAACATAACTTCTAAACAACACATGTAAAATGGCTAATAATGCCTAGAGATATGTATTTTTGTTAGTAGTACTAGAAAAATGATCTTTTGTAAGGTTTCTAAAGACACAAGTTAGTTTTTTTATTCAATATAACAGTGTGACTGTCAACCTAAACCTGAAAGGTTTATAATCATAACTCCAAAACCAAACATGAACTTTGTCTAAAAAAGCCTGTAATATTGAATTTATGTGAGTTTGACCTGAATCAGGTATTTTGGAAAGGTTCAAAAATACAAAAATTAGGTTTTACTGGCCTCATATTGGTCAAACTCAAAATGTCAGTTTATGAAACATAACTCCAAAAATACACATGCAATTTGTCTAATAATGCCTGAAGAAATGCATGTTTGAGAGTTTTCCTGAAAAAAAAAACATTTGGTACCGTTTACAAAAACAAAAAGTAATGTTTTACTCAATTTGACAGTAATATACTTAGAATCCTGAGATAATGCGAATAAAGCAATAAAAATATATTCCAACATAATTCCTAATCCAAACGTGCAAAGTGTCTAAAAATGCCTGTGATATTGAATACATGTGAGTTTTACTAGATACAGTTGTTTTTCTATAGTTTGCAAATACAAAAATGAGGTATTACTCAATATGACTGTATACTGTAACACTCAATATGACAGTTATTTAAACATAACTCCTACACCACACATGGAAAATGGCTAATAATGCCTGAAATAATGCATCTATAGGAGTTCTACTGGAAACATAGGCTTTTTTAAATCTTGCAAATGCAAAAAGTAGTTTTTTTACTCAATAAGACTATAATGTTCTTAGAATCCTGAGATAATGCGAAAAAAGCAATAAAAATGTATTCAAACATAACTTCTAAACAACACATGTAAAATGGCTAATAATGCCTAGAGATATGTATTTTTGTTAGTAGTACTAGAAAAATGATCTTTTGTAAGGTTTCTAAAGACACAAGTTAGTTTTTTTATTCAATATAACAGTGTGACTGTCAACCTAAATATGAAAGGTTTATAATCATAACTCCAAAACCAAACATGAACTTTGTCTAAAAAAGCCTGTAATATTGAATTTATGTGAGTTTGACCTGAATCAGGTATTTTGGAAAGGTTCAAAAATACAAAAATCAGGTTTTACTGGCCTCATATTGGTCAAACTCAAAATGTCAGTTTATGAAACATAACTCCAAAAATACACATGCAATATGTCTAATAATGCCTGAAGAAATGCATCTTTGTGAGTTTTCCAGGAAAAAAAAACATTTGGTACCGTTTGCAAAAACAAAAAGTAATGTTTTACTCAATTTGACAGTAATGTACTTAGAATCCTGAGATAATGCGAATAAAGCAATAAAAATATATTCCAACATAATTCTTAATCCAAACGTGCAAAGTGTCTAAAAATGCCTGTGATATTGAATACATGTGAGTTTTACTAGATACAGTTGTTTTTTTATAGTTTGCAAATACAAAAATGAGGTATTACTCAATATGACTGTATACTGTAACACTCAATATGACAGTTATTTAAACATAACTCCTACACCACACATGGAAAATGGCTAATAATGCCTGAAATAATGCATCTTTGGGAGTTCTACTGGAAACATAGGCTTTTTTAAATCTTGCAAATGCAAAAAGTAGTTTTTTACTCAATATGACTATAATGTTCTTAGAATCCTGAGATAATGCGAAAAAAGCAATAAAATGTATTCAAACATAACTTCTAAACAACACATGCAAAATGGCTAATAATGCCTAGAGATATGTATTTTTGTTAGTAGTACTAGAAAAATGATCTTTTGTAAGGTTTCTAAAGACACAAGTTAGTTTTTTTATTCAATATAACAGTGTGACTGTCAACCTAAACCTGAAAGGTTTATAATCATAACTCCAAAACCAAATATGAACTTTGTCTAAAAAAGCCTGTAATATTGAATTTATGTGAGTTTGACCTGAATCAGGTATTTTGGAAAGGTTCAAAAATACAAAAATCAGGTTTTACTGGCCTCATATTGGTCAAACTCAAAATGTCAGTTTATGAAACATAACTCCAAAAATACACATGCAATATGTCTAATAATGCCTGAAGAAATGCATCTTTGTGAGTTTTCCTGAAAAAAAAAAATTTGGTACCGTTTGCAAAAACAAAAAGTAATGTTTTACTCAATTTGACAGTAATGTACTTAGAATCTTGAGATAATGCGAATAAAGCAATAAAAATGTATTCTAACATAATTCCTAATCCAAACTTGCAAAGTGTCTAAAAATGCCTGTGATATTGAATACATGTGAGTTTTACTAGATACAGTTGTTTTTCTATGGTTTGCAAATACAAAAATTAGTGTATTACTCAATATGACTGTATGCTGTAACACTCAATATGACAGTTATTTAAACATAACTCCTACACCACACATGGAAAATGGCTAATAATGCCTGAAATAATGCATCTTTGGGAGTTCTACTGGAAACATATGCTTTTTTAAATCTTGCAAATGCAAAAAGTAGTTTTTTACTCAATATGACTATAATCTTCTTAGAATCCTGAGATAATGCGAAAAATGCAATAAAAATGTATTCAAACATAACTTCTAAACAACACATGCAAAATGGCTAATAATGCCTAGAGGTATGTATTTTTGTTACTAGTACTAGAAAAATGATCTTTTGTAAGGTTTCTAAAGACACAAGTTAGTTTTTTCATTCAATATAACAGTGTGACTGTCAACCTAAACATGAAAGGTTTGTAATCATAACTCCAAAACAGAATATGAACTTTGTCTAAAAAAAGCCTGTAATATTGAATTTATGTGAGTTTGACCTGAATCAGGTATTTTCGAAAGGTTCAAAAATACAAAATCAGGTTTCACTGGCCTCATATTGGTCAAACTCAAAATGTCAGTTTATGTAACATAACTCCAAAAATACACATGCAATATGTCTAATAATGCCTGAAGAAATCCATGTTTGAGAGTTTTCCTGAAAAAAAAAACATTTGGTACCGTTTGCAAAAACAAAAAGTAATGTTTTACTCAATTTGACAGTAATGTACTTAGAATCCTGAGATAATGCGAATAAAGCAATAAAAATATATTCCAACATAATTCCTAATCCAAACGTGCAGTGTCTAAAAATGCCTGTGATATTGAATACATGTGAGTTTTACTAGATACAGTTGTTTTTCTATAGTTTGCAAATACAAAAATGAGGTATTACTCAATATGACTGTATACTGTAACACTCAATATGACAGTTATTTAAACATAACTCCTACACCACACATGGAAAATGGCTAATAATGACTGAAATAATGCATCTTTGGGAGTTCTACTGGAAACATAGGCTTTTTTGAATCTTGCAAATGCAAAAATTAGTTTTTTACTCAATATGACTATAATGTTCTTAGAATCCTGAGATAATGCGAAAAAAGCAATAAAAATGTATTCAAACATAACTTCTTAACAACACATGTAAAATGGCTAATAATGCCTAGAGATATGTATTTTTGTTAGTAGTACTAGAAAAATGATCTTTTGTAAGGTTTCTAAAGACACAAGTTAGTTTTTTTATTCAATATAACAGTGTGACTGTCAACCTAAACCTGAAAGGTTTATAATCATAACTCCAAAACCAAACATGAACTTTGTCTAAAAAAGCCTGTAATATTGAATTTATGTGAGTTTGACCTGAATCAGGTATTTTGGAAAGGTTCAAAAATACAAAAATCAGGTTTTACTGGCCTCATATTGGTCAAACTCAAAATGTCAGTTTATGAAACATAACTCCAAAAATACACATGCAATATGTCTAATAATGCCTGAAGAAATGCATCTTTGAGAGTTTTCCTGAAAAAAAAAAAAAAACATTTGGTACCGTTTGCAAAAACAAAAAGTAATGTTTTACTCAATTTGACAGTAATGTACTTAGAATCCTGAGATAATGCGAATAAAGCAATAAAAATGTATTCCAACATAATTCCTAATCCAAACATGCAAAGTGTCTAAAAATGCCTGTGATATTGAATACATGTGAGTTTTACTAGATACAGTTGTTTTTCTATGGTTTGCAAATACAAAAATGAGGTATTACTCAATATGACTGTATACTGTAACACTCAATATGACAGTTATTTAAACATAACTCCTACACCACACATGGAAAATGGCTAATACTGCCTGAAATCATGCATCTTTGGGAGTTTTTCTCGAAATATATGCTTTTTAAAATCTTGCAAATGCAAAAAATAGTTTTTTACTCAATATGACTATAATGTTCTTAGAATCCTGAGATATGCGAAAAATGCAATAAAAATTTATTCAAACATAACTTTTAAACAACACATGCAAAATGGCTAATAATGCCTAGAGATATGTATTTTTGTTAGTAGTACTAGAAAAATGATCTTTTTTAAGGTTTCTAAACACACAAGTTAGTTTTTTTATTCAATATAACAGTGTGACTGTCAACCTAAACATGAAAGGTTTATAATCATAACTCCAAAACCAAACATGAACTTTGTCTAAAAAAGCCTGTAATATTGAATTTATGTGAGTTTGATCTGAATCAGGTATTTTGGAAAGGTTCAAAAATACAAAAATCAGGTTTTACTGGCCTCATATTGGTCAAACTCAAAATGTCAGTTTATGAAACATAACTCCAAAAATACACATGCAATATGTCTAATAATGCCTGAAGAAATGCATCTTTGAGAGTTTTCCTGAAAAAAAAAACATTTGGTACCGTTTGCAAAAACAAAAAGTAATGTTTTACTCAATTTGACAGTAATGTACTTAGAATCCTGAGATAATGCGAATAAAGCAATAAAAATGTATTCCAACATAATTCCTAATCCAAACGTGCAAAGTGTCTAAAAATGCCTGTGATATTGAATACATGTGAGTTTTACTAGATACAGTTGTTTTTCTATGGTTTGCAAATACAAAAATGAGGTATTACTCAATATGACTGTATACTGTAACACTCAATATGACAGTTATTTAAACATAACTCCTACACCACACATGGAAAATGGCTAATAATGCCTGAAATAATGCATCTTTGGGAGTTTTACTGGAAACATATGCTTTTTTAAATCTTGCAAATGCAAAAAGTAGTTTTTTACTCAATATGACTATAATGTTCTTAGAATCCTGAGATAATGCGAAAAAAGCAATAAAAATGTATTCAAACATAACTTCTAAACAACACATGCAAAATGGCTAATAATGCCTAGAGATATGTATTTTTGTTAGTAGTACTAGAAAAATGATCTTTTGTAAGGTTTCTAAAGACCCAAGTTAGTTTTTTTATTCAATATAACAGTGTGACTGTCAACCTAAACATGAAAGGTTTATAATCATAACTCCAAAACAGAATATGAACTTTGTCTAAAAAAAGCCTGTAATATTGAATTTATGTGAGTTTGACCTGAATCAGGTATTTTGGAAAGTTTCAAAAATGCAAAATCAGGTTTTACTGGCCTCATAATGGTCAAACTCAAAATGTCAGTTTATGAAACATAACTCCAAAAATACACATGCAATATGTCTAATAATGCCTGAAGAAATGCATCTTTGAGAGTTTTCCTGAAAAAAAAAACATTTGGTACCGTTTGCAAAAACAAAAAGTAATGTTTTACTCAATTTGACAGTAATGTACTTAGAATCCTGAGATAATGCGAATAAAGCAATAAAAATATATTCCAACATAATTCCTAATCCAAACGTGCAAAGTGTCTAAAAATGCCTGTGATATTGAATACATGTGAGTTTTACTAGATACAGTTGTTTTTCTATAGTTTGCAAATACAAAAATGAGGTATTACTCAATATGACTGTATACTGTAACACTCAATATGACAGTTATTTAAACATAACTCCTACACCACACATGGAAAATGGCTAATAATGCATCTATAGGAGTTCTACTGGAAACATAGGCTTTTTTAAATCTTGCAAATGCAAAAAGTAGTTTTTTACTCAATATGACTATAATGTTCTTAGAATCCTGAGATAATGCGAAAAAAGCAATAAAAATGTATTCAAACATAACTTCTAAACAACACATGTAAAATGGCTAATAATGCCTAGAGATATGTATTTTTGTTAGTAGTACTAGAAAAATGATCTTTTGTAAGGTTTCTAAAGACACAAGTTAGTTTTTTTATTCAATATAACAGTGACTGTCAACCTAAATATGAAAGGTTTATAATCATAACTCCAAAACCAAACATGAACTTTGTCTAAAAAAGCCTGTAATATTGAAGTTATGTGAGTTTGACCTGAATCAGGTATTTTGGAAAGGTTCAAAAATACAAAAATTAGGTTTTACTGGCCTCATATTGGTCAAACTCAAAATGTCAGTTTATGAAACATAACTCCAAAAATACACATGCAATCTGTCTAATAATGCCTGAAGAAATGCATGTTTGAGAGTTTTCCTGAAAAAAAAACATTTGGTACCGTTTGCAAAAACAAAAAGTAATGTTTTACTCAATTTGACAGTAATGTACTTAGAATCCTGAGATAATGCGAATAAAGCAATAAAAATATATTCCAACATAATTCCTAATCCAAAAGTGCAAAGTGTCTAAAAATGCCTGTGATATTGAATACATGTGAGTTTTACTAGATACAGTTGTTTTTCTATAGTTTGCAAATACAAAAATGAGGTATTACTCAATATGACTGTATACAGTAACACTCAATATGACAGTTATTTAAACATAACTCCTACACCACACATGGAAAATGGCTAATAATGCCTGAAATAATGCATCTTTGGGAGTTCTACTGGAAACATAGGCTTTTTTAAATCTTGCAAATGCAAAAAGTAGTTTTTTACTCAATATGACTATAATGTTCTTAGAATCCTGAGATAATGCGAAAAAAGCAATAAAAATGTATTCAAACATAACTTCTAAACAACACATGCAAAATGGCTAATAATGCCTAGAGATATGTATTTTTGTTAGTAGTACTAGAACAATGATCTTTTGTAAGGTTTCTAAAGACACAAGTTAGTTTTTTTATTCAATATAACAGTGTGACTGTCAACCTAAACATGAAAGGTTTATAATCATAACTCCAAAACAGAATATGAACTTTGTCCAAAAAAAGCCTGTAATATTGAATTTATGTGAGTTTGACCTGAATCAGGTATTTTGGAAAGTTTCAAAAATACAAAATCAGGTTTTACTGGCCTCATATTGGTCAAACTCAAAATGTCAGTTTATGAAACATAACTCCAAAAATACACATGCAATATGTCTAATAATGCCTGAAGAAATGCATCTTTGAGAGTTTTCCTGAAAAAAAAAACATTTGGTACCGTTTGCAAAAACAAAAAGTAATGTTTTACTCAATTTGACAGTAATGTACTTAGAATCCTGAGATAATGCGAATAAAGCAATAAAAATATATTCCAACATAATTCCTAATCCAAACGTGCAAAGTGTCTAAAAATTCCTGTGATATTGAATACATGTGAGTTTTACTAGATACAGTTGTTTTTCTATAGTTTGCAAATACAAAAATGAGGTATTACTCAATATGACTGTATACTGTAACACTCAATATGACAGTTATTTAAACATAACTCCTACACCACACATGGAAAATGGCTAATAATGCCTGAAATAATGCATCTATAGGAGTTCTACTGGAAACATAGGCTTTTTTAAATCTTGCAAATGCAAAAAGTAGTTTTTTACTCAATAGGACTATAATGTTCTTAGAATCCTGAGATAATGCGAAAAAAGCAATAAAAATGTATTCAAACATAACTTCTAAACAACACATGTAAAATGGCTAATAATGCCTAGAGATATGTATTTTTGTTAGTAGTACTAGAAAAATGATCTTTTGTAAGGTTTCTAAAGACACAAGTTAGTTTTTTTATTCAATATAACAGTGTGACTGTCAACCTAAACCTGAAAGGTTTATAATCATAACTCCAAAACCAAACATGAACTTTGTCTAAAAAAGCCTGTAATATTGAATTTATGTGAGTTTGACCTGAATCAGGTATTTTGGAAAGGTTCAAAAATACAAAAATCAGGTTTTACTGGCCTCATATTGGTCAAACTCAAAATGTCAGTTTATGAAACATAACTCCAAAAATACACATGCAATATGTCTAATAATGCCTGAAGAAATGCATCTTTGAGAGTTTTCCTGAAAAAAAAAAAAACATTTGGTACCGTTTGCAAAAACAAAAAGTAATGTTTTACTCAATTTGACAGTAATGTACTTAGAATCCCGAGATAATGCGAATAAAGCAATAAAAATGTATTCCAACATAATTCCTAATCCAAACATGCAAAGTGTCTAAAAATGCCTGTGATATTGAATACATGTGAGTTTTACTAGATACAGTTGTTTTTCTATGGTTTGCAAATACAAAAATGAGGTATTACTCAATATGACTGTATACTGTAACACTCAATATGACAGTTATTTAAACATAACTCCTACACCACACATGGAAAATGGCTAATAGTGCCTGAAATCATGCATCTTTGGGAGTTTTTCTCGAAACATATGCTTTTTAAAATCTTGCAAATGCAAAAAGTAGTTTTTTACTCAATATGACTATAATGTTCTTAGAATCCTGAGATATGCGAAAAATGCAATAAAAATTTATTCAAACATAACTTTTAAACACATGCAAAATGGCTAATAATGCCTAGAGATATGTATTTTTGTTAGTAGTACTAGAAAAATGATCTTTTGTAAGGTTTCTAAACACACAAGTTAGTTTTTTTATTCAATATAACAGTGTGACTGTCAACCTAAACATGAAAGGTTTATAATCATAACTCCAAAACCAAACATGAACTTTGTCTAAAAAAGCCTGTAATATTGAATTTATGTGAGTTTGATCTGAATCAGGTATTTTGGAAAGGTTCAAAAATACAAAAATCAGGTTATACTGGCCTCATATTGGTCAAACTCAAAATGTCAGTTTATGAAACATAACTCCAAAAATACACATGCAATATGTCTAATAATGCCTGAAGAAATGCATCTTTGAGAGTTTTCCTGAAAAAAAAAACATTTGGTACCGTTTGCAAAAACAAAAAGTAATGTTTTACTCAATTTGACAGTAATGTACTTAGAATCCTGAGATAATGCGAATAAAGCAATAAAAATGTATTCCAACATAATTCCTAATCCAAACGTGCAAAGTGTCTAAAAATGCCTGTGATATTGAATACATGTGAGTTTTACTAGATACAGTTGTTTTTCTATGGTTTGCAAATACAAAAATGAGGTATTACTCAATATGACTGTATACTGTAACACTCAATATGACAGTTATTTAAACATAACTCCTACACCACACATGGAAAATGGCTAATAATGCCTGAAATAATGCATCTTTGGGAGTTTTACTGGAAACATATGCTTTTTTAAATCTTGCAAATGCAAAAAGTAGTTTTTTACTCAATATGACTATAATGTTCTTAGAATCCTGAGATAATGCGAAAAAAGCAATAAAAATGTATTCAAACATAACTTCTAAACAACACATGCAAAATGGCTAATAATGCCTAGAGATATGTATTTTTGTTAGTAGTACTAGAAAAATGATCTTTTGTAAGGTTTCTAAAGACCCAAGTTAGTTTTTTTATTCAATATAACAGTGTGACTGTCAACCTAAACATGAAAGGTTTATAATCATAACTCCAAAACAGAATATGAACTTTGTCTAAAAAAAGCCTGTAATATTGAATTTATGTGAGTTTGACCTGAATCAGGTATTTTGGAAAGTTTCAAAAATGCAAAATCAGGTTTTACTGGCCTCATATTGGTCAAACTCAAAATGTCAGTTTATGAAACATAACTCCAAAAATACACATGCAATATGTCTAATAATGCCTGAAGAAATGCATCTTTGAGAGTTTTCCTGAAAAAAAAAACATTTGGTACCGTTTGCAAAAACAAAAAGTAATGTTTTACTCAATTTGACAGTAATGTACTTAGAATCCTGAAATAATGCGAATAAAGCAATAAAAATATATTCCAACATAATTCCTAATCCAAACGTGCAAAGTGTCTAAAAATGCCTGTGATATTGAATACATGTGAGTTTTACTAGATACAGTTGTTTTTCTATAGTTTGCAAATACAAAAATGAGGTATTACTCAATATGACTGTATACTGTAACACTCAATATGACAGTTATTTAAACATAACTCCTACACCACACATGGAAAATGGCTAATAATGCCTGAAATAATGCATCTATAGGAGTTCTACTGGAAACATAGGCTTTTTTAAATCTTGCAAATGCAAAAAGTAGTTTTTTACTCAATATGACTATAATGTTCTTAGAATCCTGAGATAATGCGAAAAAAGCAATAAAAATGTATTCAAACATAACTTCTAAACAACACATGTAAAATGGCTAATAATGCCTAGAGATATGTATTTTTTTTAGTAGTACTAGAAAAATGATCTTTTGTAAGGTTTCTAAAGACACAAGTTAGTTTTTTTATTCAATATAACAGTGACTGTCAACCTAAATATGAAAGGTTTATAATCATAACTCCAAAACCAAACATGAACTTTGTCTAAAAAAGCCTGTAATATTGAAGTTATGTGAGTTTGACCTGAATCAGGTATTTTGGAAAGGTTCAAAAATACAAAAATTAGGTTTTACTGGCCTCATATTGGTCAAACTCAAAATGTCAGTTTATGAAACATAACTCCAAAAATACACATGCAATCTGTCTAATAATGCCTGAAGAAATGCATGTTTGAGTTTTCCTGAAAAAAAAAACATTTGGTACCGTTTGCAAAAACAAAAAGTAATGTTTTACTCAATTTGACAGTAATGTACTTAGAATCCTGAGATAATGCGAATAAAGCAATAAAAATATATTCCAACATAATTCCTAATCCAAACGTGCAAAGTGTCTAAAAATGCCTGTGATATTGAATACATGTGAGTTTTACTAGATACAGTTGTTTTTCTATAGTTTGCAAATACAAAAATGAGGTATTACTCAATATGACTGTATACTGTAACACTCAATATGACAGTTATTTAAACATAACTCCCACACCACACATGGAAAATGGCTAATAATGCCTGAAATAATGCATCTTTGGGAGTTCTACTGGAAACATAGGCTTTTTTAAATCTTGCAAATGCAAAAAGTAGTTTTTTTACTCAATATGACTATAATGTTCTTAGAATCCTGAGATAATGCGAAAAAAGCAATAAAAATGTATTCAAACATAACTTCTAAACAACACATGCAAAATGGCTAATAATGCCTAGAGATATGTATTTTTGTTAGTAGTACTAGAACAATGATCTTTTGTAAGGTTTCTAAAGACACAAGTTAGTTTTTTTATTCAATATAACAGTGTGACTGTCAACCTAAACATGAAAGGTTTATAATCATAACTCCAAAACAGAATATGAACTTTGTCTAAAAAAAGCCTGTAATATTGAATTTATGTGAGTTTGACCTGAATCAGGTATTTTGGAAAGTTTCAAAAATACAAAATCAGGTTTTACTGGCCTCATATTGGTCAAACTCAAAATGTCAGTTTATGAAACATAACTCCAAAAATACACATGCAATATGTCTAATAATGCCTGAAGAAATGCATCTTTGAGAGTTTTCCTGAAAAAAAAACATTTGGTACCGTTTGCAAAAACAAAAAGTAATGTTTTACTCAATTTGACAGTAATGTACTTAGAATCCTGAGATAATGCGAATAAAGCAATAAAAATATATTCCAACATAATTCCTAATCCAAACGTGCAAAGTGTCTAAAAATGCCTGTGATATTGAATACATGTGAGTTTTACTAGATACATTTGTTTTTCTATGGTTTGCAAATACAAAAATTAGTGTATTACTCAATATGACTGTATACTGTAACACTCAATATGACAGTTATTTAAACATAACTCCTACACCACACATGGAAAATGGCTAATAATGCCTGAAATAATGCATCTTTGGGAGTTTTACTCGAAACATATGCTTTTTTAAATCTTGCAAATGCAAAAAGTAGTTTTTTACTCAATATGACTATAATCTTCTTAGAATCCTGAGATAATGCGAAAAAAGCAATAAAAATGTATTCAAACATAACTTCTAAACAACACATGCAAAATGGCTAATAATGCCTAGAGGTATGTATTTTTGTTACTAGTACTAGAAAAATGATCTTTTGTAAGGTTTCTAAAGACACAAGTTAGTTTTTTTTATTCAATATAACAGTGTGACTGTCAACCTAAACATGAAAGGTTTATAATCATAACTCCAAAACCAAACATGAACTTTGTCTAAAAAAGCCTGTAATATTGAATTTATGTGAGTTTGACCTGAATCAGGTATTTTGGAAAGGTTCAAAAATACAAGAATTAGATTTTACTGGCCTCATATTGGTCAAACTCAAAATGTCAGTTTATGAAACATAACTCCAAAAATACACATGCAATATGTCTAATAATGCCTGAAGAAATGCATCTTTGTGAGTTTTCCTGAAAAAAAAACATTTGGTACCGTTTGCAAAAACAAAAAGTAATGTTTTACTCAATTTGACAGTAGAATCCTGAGATAATGCGAATAAAGCAATAAAAATATATTCCAACATAATTCCTAATCCAAACGTGCAAAGTGTCTAAAAATGCCTGTGATATTGAATACATGTGAGTTTTACTAGATACAGTTGTTTTTCTATAGTTTGCAAATACAAAAATGAGGTATTACTCAATATGACTGTATACTGTAACACTCAATATGACAGTTATTTAAACATAACTCCTACACCACACATGGAAAATGGCTAATAATGCCTGAAATAATGCATCTTTGGGAGTTCTACTGGAAACATAGGCTTTTTTAAATCTTGCAAATGCAAAAAGTAGTTTTTTACTCAATATGACTATAATGTTCTTAGAATCCTGAGATGATGCGAAAAAAGCAATAAAATGTACTCAAACATAACTTCTAAACAACACATGCAAAATGGCTAATAATGCCTAGAGATATGTATTTTTGTTAGTAGTACTAGAAAAATGATCTTTTGTAAGGTTTCTAAAGACACAAGTTAGTTTTTTTATTCAATATAACAGTGTGACTGTCAACCTAAACCTGAAAGGTTTATAATCATAACTCCAAAACCAAATATGAACTTTGTCTAAAAAAGCCTGTAATATTGAATTTATGTGAGTTTGACCTGAATCAGGTATTTTGGAAAGGTTCAAAAATACAAACATCAGGTTTTACTGGCCTCATATTGGTCAAACTCAAAATGTCAGTTTATGAAACATAACTCCAAAAATACACATGCAATATGTCTAATAATGCCTGAAGAAATGCATCTTTGTGAGTTTTCCTGAAAAAAAAACATTTGGTACCGTTTGCAAAAACAAAAAGTAATGTTTTACTCAATTTGACAGTAATGTACTTAGAATCCTGAGATAATGCGAATAAAGCAATAAAAATGTATTCTAACATAATTCCTAATCCAAACGTGCAAAGTGTCTAAAAATGCCTGTGATATTGAATACATGTGAGTTTTACTAGATACATTTGTTTTTCTATGGTTTGCAAATACAAAAATTAGTGTATTACTCAATATGACTGTATACTGTAACACTCAATATGACAGTTATTTAAACATAACTCCTACACCACACATGGAAAATGGCTAATAATGCCTGAAATAATGCATCTTTGGGAGGTTTACTCGAAACATATGCTTTTTTAAATCTTGCAAATGCAAAAAGTAGTTTTTTACTCAATATGACTATAATCTTCTTAGAATCCTGAGATAATGCGAAAAAGCAATAAAAATGTATTCAAACATAACTTCTAAACAACACATGCAAAATGGCTAATAATGCCTAGAGGTATGTATTTTTGTTACTAGTACTAGAAAAATGATCTTTTGTAAGGTTTCTAAAGACACAAGTTAGTTTTTTTATTCAATATAACAGTGTGACTGTCAACCTAAACATGAAAGGTTTATAATCATAACTCCAAAACAGAATATGAACTTTGTCTAAAAAAAGCCTGTAATATTGAATTTATGTGAGTTTGACCTGAATCAGGTATTTTCGAAAGGTTCAAAAATACAAAATCAGGTTTCACTGGCCTCATATTGGTCAAACTCAAAATGTCAGTTTATGTAACATAACTCCAAAAATACACATGCAATATGTCTAATAATGCCCGAAGAAATGCATGTTTGAGAGTTTTCATGAAAAAAAAAACATTTGGTACCGTTTGCAAAAACAAAAAGTAATGTTTTACTCAATTTGACAGTAATGTACTTAGAATCCTGAGATAATGCGAATAAAGCAATAAAAATATATTCCAACATAATTCCTAATCCAAACGTGCAAAGTGTCTAAAAATGCCTGTGATATTGAATACATGTGAGTTTTACTAGATACAGTTGTTTTTCTATAGTTTGCAAATACAAAAATGAGGTATTACTCAATATGACTGTATACTGTAACACTCAATATGACAGTTATTTAAACATAACTCCTACACCACACATGGAAAATGGCTAATAATGCCTGAAATAATGCATCTTTGGGAGTTCTACTGGAAACATAGGCTTTTTTGAATCTTGCAAATGCAAAAATTAGTTTTTTACTCAATATGACTATAATGTTCTTAGAATCCTGAGATAATGCGAAAAAAGCAATAAAAATGTATTCAAACATAACTTCTAAACAACACATGCAAAATGGCTAATAATGCCTAGAGATATGTATTTTTGTTAGTAATACTAGAAAAATGATCTTTTGTAAGGTTTCTAATGACACAAGTTAGTTTTTTTATTCAATATAACAGTGTGACTGTCAACCTAAATATGAAAGGTTTATAATCAGAACTCCAAAACCAAACATGAACTTTGTCTAAAAAAGCCTGTAATTTTGAATTTATGGGAGTTTGACCTGAATCAGGTATTTTGGAAAGGTTCAAAAATACAAAAATCAGGTTTTACTGGCCTCATATTGGTCAAACTCAAAATGTCAGTTTATGAAACATAACTCCAAAAATACACATGCAATATGTCTAATAATGCCTGAAGAAATGCATCTTTGTGAGTTTTCCTGAAAAAAAAACATTTGGTACCGTTTGCAAAAACAAAAAGTAATGTTTTACTCAATTTGACAGTAATGTACTCAGAATCCTGAGATAATGCGAATAAAGCAATAAAAATATATTCCAACATAATTCCTAATCCAAACGTGCAAAGTGTCTAAAAATGCCTGTGATATTGAATACATGTGAGTTTTACTAGATACAGTTGTTTTTCTATAGTTTGCAAATACAAAAATGAGGTATTACTCAATATGACTGTATACTGTAACACTCAATATGACAGTTATTTAAACATAACTCCTACACCACACATGGAAAATGGCTAATAATGCCTGAAATAATGCATCTTTGGGAGTTCTACTGGAAACATAGGCTTTTTTGAATCTTGCAAATGCAAAAATTAGTTTTTTACTCAATATGACTATAATGTTCTTAGAATCCTGAGATAATGCGAAAAAAGCAATAAAAATGTATTCAAACATAACTTCTAAACAACACATGCAAAATGGCTAATAATGCCTAGAGATATGTATTTTTGTTAGTAATACTAGAAAAATGATCTTTTGTAAGGTTTCTAATGACACAAGTTAGTTTTTTTATTCAATATAACAGTGTGACTGTCAACCTAAATATGAAAGGTTTATAATCAGAACTCCAAAACCAAACATGAACTTTGTCTAAAAAAGCCTGTAATTTTGAATTTATGGGAGTTTGACCTGAATCAGGTATTTTGGAAAGGTTCAAAAATACAAAAATCAGGTTTTACTGGCCTCATATTGGTCAAACTCAAAATGTCAGTTTATGAAACATAACTCCAAAAATACACATGCAATATGTCTAATAATGCCTGAAGAAATGCATCTTTGTGAGTTTTCCTGAAAAAAAAACATTTGGTACCGTTTGCAAAAACAAAAAGTAATGTTTTACTCAATTTGACAGTAATGTACTCAGAATCCTGAGATAATGCGAATAAAGCAATAAAAATATATTCCAACATAATTCCTAATCCAAAAGTGCAAAGTGTCTAAAAATGCCTGTGATATTGAATACATGTGAGTTTTACTAGATACAGTTGTTTTTCTATAGTTTGCAAATACAAAAATGAGGTATTACTCAATATGACTGTATACTGTAACACTCAATATGACAGTTATTTAAACATAACTCCTACACCACACATGGAAAATGGCTAATAATGCCTGAAATAATGCATCTTTGGGAGTTCTACTGGAAACATAGGCTTTTTTAAATCTTGCAAATGCAAAAAGTAGTTTTTTACTCAATATGACTATAATGTTCTTAGAATCCTGAGATAATGCGAAAAAAGCAATAAAAATGTATTCAAACATAACTTCTAAACAACACATGCAAAATGGCTAATAATGCCTAGAGATATGTATTTGTGTTAGTAGTACTAGAACAATGATCTTTTGTAAGGTTTCTAAAGACACAAGTTAGTTTTTTTATTCAATATAACAGTGTGACTGTCAACCTAAACATGAAAGGTTTATAATCATAACTCCAAAACAGAATATGAACTTTGTCTAAAAAAAGCCTGTAATATTGAATTTATGTGAGTTTGACCTGAATCAGGTATTTTGGAAAGTTTCAAAAATACAAAATCAGGTTTTACTGGCCTCATATTGGTCAAACTCAAAATGTCAGTTTATGAAACATAACTCCAAAAATACACATGCAATATGTCTAATAATGCCTGAAGAAATGCATCTTTGAGAGTTTTCCCGAAAAAAAAACATTTGGTACCGTTTGCAAAAACAAAAAGTAATGTTTTACTCAATTTGACAGTAATGTACTTAGAATCCTGAGATAATGCGAATAAAGCAATAAAAATATATTCCAACATAATTCCTAATCCAAACGTGCAAAGTGTCTAAAAATGCCTGTGATATTGAATACATGTGAGTTTTACTAGATACAGTTGTTTTTCCATAGTTTGCAAATACAAAAATGAGGTATTACTCAATATGACTGTATACTGTAACACTCAATATGACAGTTATTTAAACATAACTCCTACACCACACATGGAAAATGGCTAATAATGCCTGAAATAATGCATCTATAGGAGTTCTACTGGAAACATAGGCTTTTTTAAATCTTGCAAATGCAAAAAGTAGTTTTTTACTCAATATGACTATAATGTTCTTAGAATCCTGAGATAATGCGAAAAAAGCAATAAAAATGTATTCAAACATAACTTCTAAACAACACATTTAAAATGGCTAATAATGCCTAGAGATATGTATTTTTGTTAGTAGTACTAGAAAAATGATCTTTTGTAAGGTTTCTAAAGACACAAGTTAGTTTTTTTATTCAATATAACAGTGTGACTGTCAACCTAAACCTGAAAGGTTTATAATCATAACTCCAAAACCAAACATGAACTTTGTCTAAAAAAGCCTGTAATATTGAATTTATGTGAGTTTGACCTGAATCAGGTATTTTGGAAAGGTTCAAAAATACAAAAATCAGGTTTTACTGGCCTCATATTGGTCAAACTCAAAATGTCAGTTTATGAAACATAACTCCAAAAATACACATGCAATATGTCTAATAATGCCTGAAGAAATGCATCTTTGAGAGTTTTCCTGAAAAAAAAACATTTGGTACCGTTTGCAAAAACAAAAAGTAATGTTTTACTCAATTTGACAGTAATGTACTTAGAATCCTGAGATAATGCAAATAAAGCAATAAAAATGTATTCCAACATAATTCCTAATCCAAACGTGCAAAGTGTCTAAAAATGCCTGTGATATTGAATACATGTGAGTTTTACTAGATACAGTTGTTTTTCTATGGTTTGCAAATACAAAAATGAGGTATTACTCAATATGACTGTATACTGTAACACTCAATATGACAGTTATTTAAACATAACTCCTACACCACACATGGAAAATGGCTAATAATGCCTGAAATAATGCTTCTTTGGGAGTTCTACTGGAAACATAGGGTTTTTTAAATCTTGCAAATGCAAAAAGTAGTTTTTTACTCAATATGACTATAATGTTCTTAGAATCCTGAGATAATGCGAAAAAAGCAATAAAAATGTATTCAAACATAACTTCTAAACAACACATGCAAAATGGCTAATAATGCCTAGAGATATGTATTTTTGTTAGTAGTACTAGAAAAATAATCTTTTGTAAGGTTTCTAAAGACCCAAGTTAGTTTTTTTATTCAATATAACAGTGTGACTGTCAACCTAAACATGAAAGGTTTATAATCATAACTCCAAAACAGAATATGAACTTTGTCTAAAAAAAGCCTGTAATATTGAATTTATGTGAGTTTGACCTGAATCAGGTATTTTGGAAAGTTTCAAAAATACAAAATCAGGTTTTACTGGCCTCATATTGGTCAAACTCAAAATGTCAGTTTATGAAACATAACTCCAAAAATACACATGCAATATGTCTAATAATGCCTGAAGAAATGCATCTTTGAGAGTTTTCCTGAAAAAAAAAAACATTTGGTACCGTTTGCAAAAACAAAAAGTAATGTTTTACTCAATTTGACAGTAATGTACTTAGAATCCTGAGATAATGCGAATAAAGCAATAAAAATGTATTCCAACATAATTCCTAATCCAAACGTGCAAAGTGTCTAAAAATGCCTGTGATATTGAATACATGTGAGTTTTAGTAGATACAGTTGTTTTTCTATTGTTTGCAAATACAAAAATGAGGTATTACTCAATATGACTGTATACTGTAACACTCAATATGACAGTTATTTAAACATAACTGCTACACCACACATGGAAAATGGCTAATAATGCCTGAAATAATGCATCTTTGGGAGTTCTACTGGAAACATAGGGTTTTTTAAATCTTGCAAATGCAAAAAGTAGTTTTTTACTCAATATGACTATAATGTTCTTAGAATCCTGAGATAATGCGAAAAAAGCAATAAAAATGTATTCAAACATAACTTCTAAACAACACATGCAAAATGGCTAATAATGCCTAGAGATATGTATTTTTGTTAGTAGTACTAGAAAAATGATCTTTTGTAAGGTTTCTAAAGACACAAGTTAGTTTTTTTATTCAATATAACAGTGTGACTGTCAACCTAAATATGAAAGGTTTATAATCATAACTCCAAAACCAAACATGAACTTTGTCTAAAAAAGCCTGTAATATTGAATTCATGGGAGTTTGACCTGAATCAGGTATTTTGGAAAGGTTCAAAAATACAAAAATCAGGTTTTACTGGCCTCATATTGGTCAAACTCAAAATGTCAGTTTATGAAACATAACTCCAAAAATACGCATGCAATATGTCTAATAATGCCTAAAGAAATGCATCTTTGTGAGTTTTCCTGAAAAAAAAACATTTGGTACCGTTTGCAAAAACAAAAAGTAATGTTTTACTCAATTTGACAGTAATGTACTTAGAATCCTGAGATAATGCGAATAAAGCAATAAAAATATATTCCAACATAATTCCTAATCCAAACGTGCAAAGTGTCTAAAAATGCCTGTGATATTGAATACATGTGAGTTTTACTAGATACAGTTGTTTTTCTATAGTTTGCAAATACAAAAAAGAGGTATTACTCAATATGACTGTATACTGTAACACTCAATATGACAGTTATTTAAACATAACTCCTACACCACACATGGAAAATGGCTAATAATGCCTGAAATAATGCATCTTTGGGAGTTCTACTGGAAACATAGGCTTTTTTAAATCTTGCAAATGCAAAAAGTAGTTTTTTACTCAATATGACTATAATGTTCTTAGAATCCTGAGATAATGCGAAAAAAGCAATAAAAATGTATTCAAACATAACTTCCAAACAACACATGCAAAATGGCTAATAATGCCTAGAGATATGTATTTTTGTTAGTAGTACTAGAAAAATGATCTTTTGTAAGGTTTCTAAAGACACAAGTTAGTTTTTTTATTCAATATAACAGTGTGACTGTCAACCTAAACCTGAAAGGTTTATAATCATAACTCCAAAACCAAATATGAACTTTGTCTAAAAAAGCCTGTAATATTGAATTTATGGGAGTTTGACCTGAATCAGGTATTTTGGAAAGGTTCAAAAATACAAAAATCAGGTTTTACTGGCCTCATATTGGTCAAACTCAAAATGTCAGTTTATGAAACATAACTCCAAAAATACACATGCAATATGTCTAATAATGCCTGAAGAAATGCATGTTTGAGAGTTTTCCTGAATAAAAAACATTTGGTACCGTTTGCAAAAACAAAAAGTAATGTTTTACTCAATTTGACAGTAATGTACTTAGAATCCTGAGATAATGCGAATAAAGCAATAAAAATATATTCCAACATAATTCCTAATCCAAACGTGCAAAGTGTCTAAAAATGCCTGTGATATTGAATACATGTGAGTTTTACTAGATACAGTTGTTTTTCTATAGTTTGCAAATACAAAAATGAGGTATTACTCAATATGACTGTATACTGTAACACTCAATATGACAGTTATTTAAACATAACTCCTACACCACACATGGAAAATGGCTAATAATGCCTGAAATAATGCATCTTTGGGAGTTCTACTGGAAACATAGGCTTTTTTAAATCTTGCAAATGCAAAAAGTAGTTTTTTACTCAATATGACTATAATGTTCTTAGAATCCTGAGATAATGCGAAAAAAGCAATAAAAATGTATTCAAACATAACTTCTAAACAACACATGCAAAATGGCTAATAATGCCTAGAGATATGTATTTTTGTTAGTAGTACTAGAAAAATGATCTTTTGTAAGGTTTCTAAAGACCCAAGTTAGTTTTTTTATTCAATATAACAGTGTGACTGTCAACCTAAACATGAAAGGTTTATAATCATAACTCCAAAACAGAATATGAACTTTGTCTAAAAAAAGCCTGTAATATTGAATTTATGTGAGTTTGACCTGAATCAGGTATTTTGGAAAGTTTCAAAAATGCAAAATCAGGTTTTACTGGCCTCATATTGGTCAAACTCAAAATGTCAGTTTATGAAACATAACTCCAAAAATACACATGCAATATGTCTAATAATGCCTGAAGAAATGCATCTTTGAGAGTTTTCCTGAAAAAAAAACATTTGGTACCGTTTGCAAAAACAAAAAGTAATGTTTTACTCAATTTGACAGTAATGTACTTAGAATCCTGAAATAATGCGAATAAAGCAATAAAAATATATTCCAACATAATTCCTAATCCAAACGTGCAAAGTGTCTAAAAATGCCTGTGATATTGAATACATGTGAGTTTTACTAGATACAGTTGTTTTTCTATAGTTTGCAAATACAAAAATGAGGTATTACTCAATATGACTGTATACTGTAACACTCAATATGACAGTTATTTAAACATAACTCCTACACCACACATGGAAAATGGCTAATAATGCCTGAAATAATGCATCTATAGGAGTTCTACTGGAAACATAGGCTTTTTTAAATCTTGCAAATGCAAAAAGTAGTTTTTTACTCAATATGACTATAATGTTCTTAGAATCCTGAGATAATGCGAAAAAAGCAATAAAAATGTATTCAAACATAACTTCTAAACAACACATGTAAAATGGCTAATAATGCCTAGAGATATGTATTTTTTTTAGTAGTACTAGAAAAATGATCTTTTGTAAGGTTTCTAAAGACACAAGTTAGTTTTTTTATTCAATATAACAGTGACTGTCAACCTAAATATGAAAGGTTTATAATCATAACTCCAAAACCAAACATGAACTTTGTCTAAAAAAGCCTGTAATATTGAAGTTATGTGAGTTTGACCTGAATCAGGTATTTCGGAAAGGTTCAAAAATACAAAAATTAGGTTTTACTGGCCTCATATTGGTCAAACTCAAAATGTCAGTTTATGAAACATAACTCCAAAAATACACATGCAATCTGTCTAATAATGCCTGAAGAAATGCATGTTTGAGTTTTCCTGAAAAAAAAAACATTTGGTACCGTTTGCAAAAACAAAAAGTAATGTTTTACTCAATTTGACAGTAATGTACTTAGAATCCTGAGATAATGCGAATAAAGCAATAAAAATATATTCCAACATAATTCCTAATCCAAACGTGCAAAGTGTCTAAAAATGCCTGTGATATTGAATACATGTGAGTTTTACTAGATACAGTTGTTTTTCTATAGTTTGCAAATACAAAAATGAGGTATTACTCAATATGACTGTATACTGTAACACTCAATATGACAGTTATTTAAACATAACTCCCACACCACACATGGAAAATGGCTAATAATGCCTGAAATAATGCATCTTTGGGAGTTCTACTGGAAACATAGGCTTTTTTAAATCTTGCAAATGCAAAAAGTAGTTTTTTACTCAATATGACTATAATGTTCTTAGAATCCTGAGATAATGCGAAAAAAGCAATAAAAATGTATTCAAACATAACTTCTAAACAACACATGCAAAATGGCTAATAATGCCTAGAGATATGTATTTTTGTTAGTAGTACTAGAACAATGATCTTTTGTAAGGTTTCTAAAGACACAAGTTAGTTTTTTTATTCAATATAACAGTGTGACTGTCAACCTAAACATGAAAGGTTTATAATCATAACTCCAAAACAGAATATGAACTTTGTCTAAAAAAAGCCTGTAATATTGAATTTATGTGAGTTTGACCTGAATCAGGTATTTTGGAAAGTTTCAAAAATACAAAATCAGGTTTTACTGGCCTCATATTAGTCAAACTCAAAATGTCAGTTTATGAAACATAACTCCAAAAATACACATGCAATATGTCTAATAATGCCTGAAGAAATGCATCTTTGAGAGTTTTCCTGAAAAAAAAACATTTGGTACCGTTTGCAAAAACAAAAAGTAATGTTTTACTCAATTTGACAGTAATGTACTTAGAATCCTGAGATAATGCGAATAAAGCAATAAAAATATATTCCAACATAATTCCTAATCCAAACGTGCAAAGTGTCTAAAAATGCCTGTGATATTGAATACATGTGAGTTTTACTAGATACAGTTGTTTTTCTATAGTTTGCAAATACAAAAATGAGGTATTACTCAATATGACTGTATACTGTAACACTCAATATGACAGTTATTTAAACATAACTCCTACACCACAGATGGAAAATGGCTAATAATGCCTGAAATAATGCATCTATAGGAGTTCTACTGGAAACATAGGCTTTTTTAAATCTTGCAAATGCAAAAAGTAGTTTTTTACTCAATATGACTATAATGTTCTTAGAATCCTGAGATAATGCGAAAAAAGCAATAAAAATGTATTCAAACATAACTTCTAAACAACACATGTAAAATGGCTAATAATGCCTAGAGATATGTATTTTTTTTAGTAGTACTAGAAAAATGATCTTTTGTAAGGTTTCTAAAGACACAAGTTAGTTTTTTTATTCAATATAACAGTGACTGTCAACCTAAATATGAAAGGTTTATAATCATAACTCCAAAACCAAACATGAACTTTGTCTAAAAAAGCCTGTAATATTGAAGTTATGTGAGTTTGACCTGAATCAGGTATTTTGGAAAGGTTCAAAAATACAAAAATTAGGTTTTACTGGCCTCATATTGGTCAAACTCAAAATGTCAGTTTATGAAACATAACTCCAAAAATACACATGCAATCTGTCTAATAATGCCTGAAGAAATGCATGTTTGAGAGTTTTCCTGAAAAAAAAAACATTTGGTACCGTTTGCAAAAACAAAAAGTAATGTTTTACTCAATTTGACAGTAATGTACTTAGAATCCTGAGATAATGCGAATAAAGCAATAAAAATATATTCCAACATAATTCATAATCCAAAAGTGCAAAGTGTCTAAAAATGCCTGTGATATTGAATACATGTGAGTTTTACTAGATACAGTTGTTTTTCTATAGTTTGCAAATACAAAAATGAGGTATTACTCAATATGACTGTATACAGTAACACTCAATATGACAGTTATTTAAACATAACTCCCACACCACACATGGAAAATGGCTAATAATGCCTGAAATAATGCATCTTTGGGAGTTCTACTGGAAACATAGGCTTTTTTAAATCTTGCAAATGCAAAAAGTAGTTTTTTACTCAATATGACTATAATGTTCTTAGAATCCTGAGATAATGCGAAAAAAGCAATAAAAATGTATTCAAACATAACTTCTAAACAACACATGCAAAATGGCTAATAATGCCTAGAGATATGTATTTTTGTTAGTAGTACTAGAACAATGATCTTTTGTAAGGTTTCTAAAGACACAAGTTAGTTTTTTTATTCAATATAACAGTGTGACTGTCAACCTAAACATGAAAGGTTTATAATCATAACTCCAAAACAGAATATGAACTTTGTCTAAAAAAAGCCTGTAATATTGAATTTATGTGAGTTTGACCTGAATCAGGTATTTTGGAAAGTTTCAAAAATACAAAATCAGGTTTTACTGGCCTCATATTGGTCAAACTCAAAATGTCAGTTTATGAAACATAACTCCAAAAATACACATGCAATATGTCTAATAATGCCTGAAGAAATGCATTTTTGAGAGTTTTCCTGAAAAAAAAACATTTGGTACCGTTTGCAAAAACAAAAAGTAATGTTTTACTCAATTTGACAGTAATGTACTTAGAATCCTGAGATAATGCGAATAAAGCAATAAAAATGTATTCTAACATAATTCCTAATCCAAACGTGCAAAGTGTCTAAAAATGCCTTTGATATTGAATACATGTGAGTTTTACTATATACAGTTGTTTTTCTATGGTTTGCAAATACAAAAATTAGTGTATTACTCAATATGACTGTATACTGTAACACTCAATATGACAGTTATTTAAACATAACTCCTACACCACACATGGAAAATGGCTAATAATGCCTGAAATAATGCATCTTTGGGAGTTTTACTCGAAACATATGCTTTTTTAAATCTTGCAAATGCAAAAAGTAGTTTTTTACTCAATATGACTATAATCTTCTTAGAATCCTGAGATAATGCGAAAAAAGCAATAAAAATGTATTCAAACATAACTTCTAAACAACACATGCAAAATGGCTAATAATGCCTAGAGGTATGTATTTTTGTTACTAGTACTAGAAAAATGATCTTTTGTAAGGTTTCTAAAGACACAAGTTAGTTTTTTTTATTCAATATAACAGTGTGACTGTCAACCTAAACATGAAAGGTTTATAATCATAACTCCAAAACCAAACATGAACTTTGTCTAAAAAAGCCTGTAATATTGAATTTATGTGAGTTTGACCTGAATCAGGTATTTTGGAAAGGTTCAAAAATACAAGAATTAGATTTTACTGGCCTCATATTGGTCAAACTCAAAATGTCAGTTTATGAAACATAACTCCAAAAATACACATGCAATATGTCTAAAAATGCCTGAAGAAATGCATCTTTGTGAGTTTTCCTGAAAAAAAAACATTTGGTACCGTTTGCAAAAACAAAAAGTAATGTTTTACTCAATTTGACAGTAATGTACTTAGAATCCTGAGATAATGCGAATAAAGCAATAAAAATATATTCCAACATAATTCCTAATCCAAACGTGCAAAGTGTCTAAAAATGCCTGTGATATTGAATACATGTGAGTTTTACTAGATACAGTTGTTTTTCTATAGTTTGCAAATACAAAAATGAGGTATTACTCAATATGACTGTATACTGTAACACTCAATATGACAGTTATTTAAACATAACTCCTACACCACACATGGAAAATGGCTAATAATGCCTGAAATAATGCATCTTTGGGAGTTCTACTGGAAACATAGGCTTTTTTAAATCTTGCAAATGCAAAAAGTAGTTTTTTACTCAATATGACTATAATGTTCTTAGAATCCTGAGATGATGCGAAAAAAGCAATAAAATGTACTCAAACATAACTTCTAAACAACACATGCAAAATGGCTAATAATGCCTAGAGATATGTATTTTTGTTAGTAGTACTAGAAAAATGATCTTTTGTAAGGTTTCTAAAGACACAAGTTAGTTTTTTTATTCAATATAACAGTGTGACTGTCAACCTAAACCTGAAAGGTTTATAATCATAACTCCAAAACCAAATATGAACTTTGTCTAAAAAAGCCTGTAATATTGAATTTATGTGAGTTTGACCTGAATCAGGTATTTTGGAAAGGTTCAAAAATACAAACATCAGGTTTTACTGGCCTCATATTGGTCAAACTCAAAATGTCAGTTTATGAAACATAACTCCAAAAATACACATGCAATATGTCTAATAATGCCTGAAGAAATGCATCTTTGTGAGTTTTCCTGAAAAAAAAACATTTGGTACCGTTTGCAAAAACAAAAAGTAATGTTTTACTCAATTTGACAGTAATGTACTTAGAATCCTGAGATAATGCGAATAAAGCAATAAAAATGTATTCTAACATAATTCCTAATCCAAACGTGCAAAGTGTCTAAAAATGCCTGTGATATTGAATACATGTGAGTTTTACTAGATACATTTGTTTTTCTATGGTTTGCAAATACAAAAATTAGTGTATTACTCAATATGACTGTATACTGTAACACTCAATATGACAGTTATTTAAACATAACTCCTACACCACACATGGAAAATGGCTAATAATGCCTGAAATAATGCATCTTTGGGAGGTTTACTCGAAACATATGCTTTTTTAAATCTTGCAAATGCAAAAAGTAGTTTTTTACTCAATATGACTATAATCTTCTTAGAATCCTGAGATAATGCGAAAAAGCAATAAAAATGTATTCAAACATAACTTCTAAACAACACATGCAAAATGGCTAATAATGCCTAGAGGTATGTATTTTTGTTACTAGTACTAGAAAAATGATCTTTTGTAAGGTTTCTAAAGACACAAGTTAGTTTTTTTATTCAATATAACAGTGTGACTGTCAACCTAAACATGAAAGGTTTATAATCATAACTCCAAAACAGAATATGAACTTTGTCTAAAAAAAGCCTGTAATATTGAATTTATGTGAGTTTGACCTGAATCAGGTATTTTCGAAAGGTTCAAAAATACAAAATCAGGTTTCACTGGCCTCATATTGGTCAAACTCAAAATGTCAGTTTATGTAACATAACTCCAAAAATACACATGCAATATGTCTAATAATGCCCGAAGAAATGCATGTTTGAGAGTTTTCCTGAAAAAAAAAACATTTGGTACCGTTTGCAAAAACAAAAAGTAATGTTTTACTCAATTTGACAGTAATGTACTTAGAATCCTGAGATAATGCGAATAAAGCAATAAAAATATATTCCAACATAATTCCTAATCCAAACGTGCAAAGTGTCTAAAAATACCTGTGATATTGAATACATGTGAGTTTTACTAGATACAGTTGTTTTTCTATAGTTTGCAAATACAAAAATGAGGTATTACTCAATATGACTGTATACTGTAACACTCAATATGACAGTTATTTAAACATAACTCCTACACCACACATGGAAAATGGCTAATAATGCCTGAAATAATGCATCTTTGGGAGTTCTACTGGAAACATAGGCTTTTTTGAATCTTGCAAATGCAAAAATTAGTTTTTTACTCAATATGACTATAATGTTCTTAGAATCCTGAGATAATGCGAAAAAAGCAATAAAAATGTATTCAAACATAACTTCTAAACAACACATGCAAAATGGCTAATAATGCCTAGAGATATGTATTTTTGTTAGTAATACTAGAAAAATGATCTTTTGTAAGGTTTCTAATGACACAAGTTAATTTTTTTATTCAATATAACAGTGTGACTGTCAACCTAAATATGAAAGGTTTATAATCAGAACTCCAAAACCAAACATGAACTTTGTCTAAAAAAGCCTGTAATTTTGAATTTATGGGAGTTTGACCTGAATCAGGTATTTTGGAAAGGTTCAAAAATACAAAAATCAGGTTTTACTGGCCTCATATTGGTCAAACTCAAAATGTCAGTTTATGAAACATAACTCCAAAAATACACATGCAATATGTCTAATAATGCCTGAAGAAATGCATCTTTGTGAGTTTTCCTGAAAAAAAAACATTTGGTACCGTTTGCAAAAACAAAAAGTAATGTTTTACTCAATTTGACAGTAATGTACTCAGAATCCTGAGATAATGCGAATAAAGCAATAAAAATATATTCCAACATAATTCCTAATCCAAAAGTGCAAAGTGTCTAAAAATGCCTGTGATATTGAATACATGTGAGTTTTACTAGATACAGTTGTTTTTCTATAGTTTGCAAATACAAAAATGAGGTATTACTCAATATGACTGTATACTGTAACACTCAATATGACAGTTATTTAAACATAACTCCTACACCACACATGGAAAATGGCTAATAATGCCTGAAATAATGCATCTTTGGGAGTTCTACTGGAAACATAGGCTTTTTTAAATCTTGCAAATGCAAAAAGTAGTTTTTTACTCAATATGACTATAATGTTCTTAGAATCCTGAGATAATGCGAAAAAAGCAATAAAAATGTATTCAAACATAACTTCTAAACAACACATGCAAAATGGCTAATAATGCCTAGAGATATGTATTTGTGTTAGTAGTACTAGAACAATGATCTTTTGTAAGGTTTCTAAAGACACAAGTTAGTTTTTTTATTCAATATAACAGTGTGACTGTCAACCTAAACATGAAAGGTTTATAATCATAACTCCAAAACAGAATATGAACTTTGTCTAAAAAAAGCCTGTAATATTGAATTTATGTGAGTTTGACCTGAATCAGGTATTTTGGAAAGTTTCAAAAATACAAAATCAGGTTTTACTGGCCTCATATTGGTCAAACTCAAAATGTCAGTTTATGAAACATAACTCCAAAAATACACATGCAATATGTCTAATAATGCCTGAAGAAATGCATCTTTGAGAGTTTTCCCGAAAAAAAAACATTTGGTACCGTTTGCAAAAACAAAAAGTAATGTTTTACTCAATTTGACAGTAATGTACTTAGAATCCTGAGATAATGCGAATAAAGCAATAAAAATATATTCCAACATAATTCCTAATCCAAACGTGCAAAGTGTCTAAAAATGCCTGTGATATTGAATACATGTGAGTTTTACTAGATACAGTTGTTTTTCCATAGTTTGCAAATACAAAAATGAGGTATTACTCAATATGACTGTATACTGTAACACTCAATATGACAGTTATTTAAACATAACTCCTACACCACACATGGAAAATGGCTAATAATGCCTGAAATAATGCATCTATAGGAGTTCTACTGGAAACATAGGCTTTTTTAAATCTTGCAAATGCAAAAAGTAGTTTTTTACTCAATATGACTATAATGTTCTTAGAATCCTGAGATAATGCGAAAAAAGCAATAAAAATGTATTCAAACATAACTTCTAAACAACACATTTAAAATGGCTAATAATGCCTAGAGATATGTATTTTTGTTAGTAGTACTAGAAAAATGATCTTTTGTAAGGTTTCTAAAGACACAAGTTAGTTTTTTTATTCAATATAACAGTGTGACTGTCAACCTAAACCTGAAAGGTTTATAATCATAACTCCAAAACCAAACATGAACTTTGTCTAAAAAAGCCTGTAATATTGAATTTATGTGAGTTTGACCTGAATCAGGTATTTTGGAAAGGTTCAAAAATACAAAAATCAGGTTTTACTGGCCTCATATTGGTCAAACTCAAAATGTCAGTTTATGAAACATAACTCCAAAAATACACATGCAATATGTCTAATAATGCCTGAAGAAATGCATCTTTGAGAGTTTTCCTGAAAAAAAAACATTTGGTACCGTTTGCAAAAACAAAAAGTAATGTTTTACTCAATTTGACAGTAATGTACTTAGAATCCTGAGATAATGCAAATAAAGCAATAAAAATGTATTCCAACATAATTCCTAATCCAAACGTGCAAAGTGTCTAAAAATGCCTGTGATATTGAATACATGTGAGTTTTACTAGATACAGTTGTTTTTCTATGGTTTGCAAATACAAAAATGAGGTATTACTCAATATGACTGTATACTGTAACACTCAATATGACAGTTATTTAAACATAACTCCTACACCACACATGGAAAATGGCTAATAATGCCTGAAATAATGCTTCTTTGGGAGTTCTACTGGAAACATAGGGTTTTTTAAATCTTGCAAATGCAAAAAGTAGTTTTTTACTCAATATGACTATAATGTTCTTAGAATCCTGAGATAATGCGAAAAAAGCAATAAAAATGTATTCAAACATAACTTCTAAACAACACATGCAAAATGGCTAATAATGCCTAGAGATATGTATTTTTGTTAGTAGTACTAGAAAAATAATCTTTTGTAAGGTTTCTAAAGACCCAAGTTAGTTTTTTTATTCAATATAACAGTGTGACTGTCAACCTAAACATGAAAGGTTTATAATCATAACTCCAAAACAGAATATGAACTTTGTCTAAAAAAAGCCTGTAATATTGAATTTATGTGAGTTTGACCTGAATCAGGTATTTTGGAAAGTTTCAAAAATACAAAATCAGGTTTTACTGGCCTCATATTGGTCAAACTCAAAATGTCAGTTTATGAAACATAACTCCAAAAATACACATGCAATATGTCTAATAATGCCTGAAGAAATGCATCTTTGAGAGTTTTCCTGAAAAAAAAAAACATTTGGTACCGTTTGCAAAAACAAAAAGTAATGTTTTACTCAATTTGACAGTAATGTACTTAGAATCCTGAGATAATGCGAATAAAGCAATAAAAATGTATTCCAACATAATTCCTAATCCAAACGTGCAAAGTGTCTAAAAATGCCTGTGATATTGAATACATGTGAGTTTTAGTAGATACAGTTGTTTTTCTATTGTTTGCAAATACAAAAATGAGGTATTACTCAATATGACTGTATACTGTAACACTCAATATGACAGTTATTTAAACATAACTCCTACACCACACATGGAAAATGGCTAATAATGCCTGAAATAATGCATCTTTGGGAGTTCTACTGGAAACATAGGGTTTTTTAAATCTTGCAAATGCAAAAAGTAGTTTTTTACTCAATATGACTATAATGTTCTTAGAATCCTGAGATAATGCGAAAAAAGCAATAAAAATGTATTCAAACATAACTTCTAAACAACACATGCAAAATGGCTAATAATGCCTAGAGATATGTATTTTTGTTAGTAGTACTAGAAAAATGATCTTTTGTAAGGTTTCTAAAGACACAAGTTAGTTTTTTTATTCAATATAACAGTGTGACTGTCAACCTAAATATGAAAGGTTTATAATCATAACTCCAAAACCAAACATGAACTTTGTCTAAAAAAGCCTGTAATATTGAATTCATGGGAGTTTGACCTGAATCAGGTATTTTGGAAAGGTTCAAAAATACAAAAATCAGGTTTTACTGGCCTCATATTGGTCAAACTCAAAATGTCAGTTTATGAAACATAACTCCAAAAATACGCATGCAATATGTCTAATAATGCCTAAAGAAATGCATCTTTGTGAGTTTTCCTGAAAAAAAAACATTTGGTACCGTTTGCAAAAACAAAAAGTAATGTTTTACTCAATTTGACAGTAATGTACTTAGAATCCTGAGATAATGCGAATAAAGCAATAAAAATATATTCCAACATAATTCCTAATCCAAACGTGCAAAGTGTCTAAAAATGCCTGTGATATTGAATACATGTGAGTTTTACTAGATACAGTTGTTTTTCTATAGTTTGCAAATACAAAAAAGAGGTATTACTCAATATGACTGTATACTGTAACACTCAATATGACAGTTATTTAAACATAACTCCTACACCACACATGGAAAATGGCTAATAATGCCTGAAATAATGCATCTTTGGGAGTTCTACTGGAAACATAGGCTTTTTTAAATCTTGCAAATGCAAAAAGTAGTTTTTTACTCAATATGACTATAATGTTCTTAGAATCCTGAGATAATGCGAAAAAAGCAATAAAAATGTATTCAAACATAACTTCCAAACAACACATGCAAAATGGCTGATAATGCCTAGAGATATGTATTTTTGTTAGTAGTACTAGAAAAATTATCTTTTGTAAGGTTTCTAAAGACACAAGTTAGTTTTTTTATTAAATATAACAGTGTGACTGTCAACCTAAATATGAAAGGTTTATAATCATAACTCCAAAACCAAACATGAACTTTGTCTAAAAAAGCCTGTAATATTGAATTTATGTGAGTTTGACCTTAATCAGGTATTTTGGAAAGGTTCAAAAATACAAAAAGTAGGTTTTACTGGCCTCATATTGGTCAAACTCAAAATGTCAGTTTATGAAACATAACTCCAAAAATACACATGCAATGTGTCTGATAATGCCTGAAGAAATGCATGTTTGAGAGTTTTCCTGAAAAAAAAAAACATTTGGTACCGTTTGCAAAAACAAAAAGTAATGTTTTACTCAATTTGACAGTAATGTACTTAGAATCCTGAGATAATGCGAATAAAGCAATAAAAATATATTCCAACATAATTCCTAATCCAAACGTGCAAAGTGTCTAAAAATGCCTGTGATATTGAATACATGTGAGTTTTACTAGATACAGTTGTTTTTCTATAGTTTGCAAATACAAAAATGAGGTATTACTCAATATGACTGTATACTGTAACACTCAATATGATAGTTATTTAAACATAACTCCTACACCACACATGGAAAATGGCTAATAATGCCTGAAATAATGCATCTATAGGAGTTCCACTGGAAACATAGGCTTTTTTAAATCTTGCAAGTGCAAAAAGTAGTTTTTTACTCAATATGACTATAATGTTCTTAGAATCCTGAGATAATGCGAAAAAAGCAATAAAAATGTATTCAAACATAACTTCTAAACAACACATGCAAAATGGCTAATAATGCCTAGAGATATGTATTTTTGTTAGTAGTACTAGAAAAATGATCTTTTGTAAGGTTTCTAAAGACACAAGTTAGTTTTTTTATTCAATATAACAGTGTGACTGTCAACCTAAATATGAAAGGTTTATAATCATAACTCCAAAACCAAACATGAACTTTGTCTAAAAAAGCCTGTAATATTGAATTCATGGGATTTTGACCTGAATCAGGTATTTTGGAAAGGTTCAAAAATACAAAAATCAGGTTTTACTGGCCTCATACTGGTCAAACTCAAAATGTCAGTTTATGAAACATAACTCCAAAAATACGCATGCAATATGTCTAATAATGCCTGAAGAAATGCATCTTTGTGAGTTTTCCTGAAAAAAAAACATTTGGTATCGTTTGCAAAAACAAAAAGTAATGTTTTACTCAATTTGACAGTAATGTACTTAGAATCCTGAGATAATAAGAATAAAGCAATAAAAATATATTCCAACATAATTCCTAATCCAAACGTGCAAAGTGTCTAAAAATGCCTGTGATATTGAATACATGTGAGTTTTACTAGATACAGTTGTTTTTCTATAGTTTGCAAATACAAAAAAGAGGTATTACTCAATATGACTGTATACTGTAACACTCAATATGACAGTTATTTAAACATAACTCCTACACCACACATGGAAAATGGCTAATAATGCCTGAAATAATGCATCTTTGGGAGTTCTACTGGAAACATAGGCTTTTTTAAATCTTGCAAATGCAAAAAGTAGTTTTTTACTCAATATGACTATAATGTTCTTAGAATCCTGAGATAATGCGAAAAAAGCAATAAAAATGTATTCAAACATAACTTCTAAACAACACATGCAAAATGGCTAATAATGCCTAGAGATATGTATTTTTGTTAGTAGTACTAGAAAAATGATCTTTTGTAAGGTTTCTAAAGACACAAGTTAGTTTTTTTATTCAATATAACAGTGTGACTGTCAACCTAAACCTGAAAGGTTTATAATCATAACTCCAAAACCAAATATGAACTTTGTCTAAAAAAGCCTGTAATATTGAATTTATGTGAGTTTGACCTGAATCAGTTATTTTGGAAAGGTTCAAAAATACAAAAATCAGGTTTTACTGGCCTCATATTGGTCAAACTCAAAATGTCAGTTTATGAAACATAACTCCAAAAATACACATGCAATATGTCTAATAATGCCTGAAGAAATGCATCTTTGTGAGTTTTCCTGAAAAAAAACATTTGGTACCGTTTGCAAAAACAAAAAGTAATGTTTTACTCAATTTGACAGTAATGTACTTAGAATCCTGAGATAATGCGAATAAAGCAATAAAAATGTATTCTAACATAATTCCTAATCCAAACGTGCAAAGTGTCTAAAAATGCCTGTGATATTGAATACATGTGAGTTTTACTAGATACAGTTGTTTTTCTATGGTTTGCAAATACAAAAATTAGTGTATTACTCAATATGACTGTATACTGTAACACTCAATATGACAGTTATTTAAACATAACTCCTACACCACACATGGAAAATGGCTAATAATGCCTGAAATAATGCATCTTTGGGAGTTTTACTCGAAACATATGCTTTTTTAAATCTTGCAAATGCAAAAAGTAGTTTTTTACTCAATATGACTATAATGTTCTTAGAATCCTGAGATAATGCGAAAAAAGCAATAAAAATGTATTCAAACATAACTTCTAAACAACACATGCAAAATGGCTAATAATGCCTAGAGATATGTATTTTTGTTAGTAGTACTAGAAAAATGATCTTTTGTAAGGTTTCTAAAGACACAAGTTAGTTTTTTTATTCAATATAACAGTGTGACTGTCAACCTAAACCTGAAAGGTTTATAATCATAACTCCAAAACCAAACATGAACTTTGTCTAAAAAAGCCTGTAATATTGAATTTATGTGAGTTTGACCTGAATCAGGTATTTTGGAAAGGTTCAAAAATACAAAAATCAGGTTTTACTGGCCTCATATTGGTCAAACTCAAAATGTCAGTTTATGAAACATAACTCCAAAAATACACATGCAATATGTCTAATAATGCCTGAAGAAATGCATCTTTGAGAGTTTTCCTGAAAAAAAAAAAAACATTTGGTACCGTTTGCAAAAACAAAAAGTAATGTTTTACTCAATTTGACAGTAATGTACTTAGAATCCCGAGATAATGCGAATAAAGCAATAAAAATGTTTTCCAACATAATTCCTAATCCAAACATGCAAAGTGTCTAAAAATGCCTGTGATATTGAATACATGTGAGTTTTACTAGATACAGTTGTTTTTCTATGGTTTGCAAATACAAAAATGAGGTATTACTCAATATGACTGTATACTGTAACACTCAATATGACAGTTATTTAAACATAACTCCTACACCACACATGGAAAATGGCTAATAGTGCCTGAAATCATGCATCTTTGGGAGTTTTTCTCGAAACATATGCTTTTTAAAATCTTGCAAATGCAAAAAGTAGTTTTTTACTCAATATGACTATAATGTTCTTAGAATCCTGAGATATGCGAAAAATGCAATAAAAATTTATTCAAACATAACTTTTAAACACATGCAAAATGGCTAATAATGCCTAGAGATATGTATTTTTGTTAGTAGTACTAGAAAAATGATCTTTTGTAAGGTTTCTAAACACACAAGTTAGTTTTTTTATTCAATATAACAGTGTGACTGTCAACCTAAACATGAAAGGTTTATAATCATAACTCCAAAACCAAACATGAACTTTGTCTAAAAAAGCCTGTAATATTGAATTTATGTGAGTTTGATCTGAATCAGGTATTTTGGAAAGGTTCAAAAATACAAAAATCAGGTTTTACTGGCCTCATATTGGTCAAACTCAAAATGTCAGTTTATGAAACATAACTCCAAAAATACACATGCAATATGTCTAATAATGCCTGAAGAAATGCATCTTTGAGAGTTTTCCTGAAAAAAAAAACATTTGGTACCGTTTGCAAAAACAAAAAGTAATGTTTTACTCAATTTGACAGTAATGTACTTAGAATCCTGAGATAATGCGAATAAAGCAATAAAAATGTATTCCAACATAATTCCTAATCCAAACGTGCAAAGTGTCTAAAAATGCCTGTGATATTGAATACATGTGAGTTTTACTAGATACAGTTGTTTTTCTATGGTTTGCAAATACAAAAATGAGGTATTACTCAATATGACTGTATACTGTAACACTCAATATGACAGTTATTTAAACATAACTCCTACACCACACATGGAAAATGGCTAATAATGCCTGAAATAATGCATCTTTGGGAGTTTTACTGGAAACATATGCTTTTTTAAATCTTGCAAATGCAAAAAGTAGTTTTTTACTCAATATGACTATAATGTTCTTAGAATCCTGAGATAATGCGAAAAAAGCAATAAAAATGTATTCAAACATAACTTCTAAACAACACATGCAAAATGGCTAATAATGCCTAGAGATATGTATTTTTGTTAGTAGTACTAGAAAAATGATCTTTTGTAAGGTTTCTAAAGACCCAAGTTAGTTTTTTTATTCAATATAACAGTGTGACTGTCAACCTAAACATGAAAGGTTTATAATCATAACTCCAAAACAGAATATGAACTTTGTCTAAAAAAAGCCTGTAATATTGAATTTATGTGAGTTTGACCTGAATCAGGTATTTTGGAAAGTTTCAAAAATGCAAAATCAGGTTTTACTGGCCTCATATTGGTCAAACTCAAAATGTCAGTTTATGAAACATAACTCCAAAAATACACATGCAATATGTCTAATAATGCCTGAAGAAATGCATCTTTGAGAGTTTTCCTGAAAAAAAAAACATTTGGTACCGTTTGCAAAAACAAAAAGTAATGTTTTACTCAATTTGACAGTAATGTACTTAGAATCCTGAAATAATGCGAATAAAGCAATAAAAATATATTCCAACATAATTCCTAATCCAAACGTGCAAAGTGTCTAAAAATGCCTGTGATATTGAATACATGTGAGTTTTACTAGATACAGTTGTTTTTCTATAGTTTGCAAATACAAAAATGAGGTATTACTCAATATGACTGTATACTGTAACACTCAATATGACAGTTATTTAAACATAACTCCTACACCACACATGGAAAATGGCTAATAATGCCTGAAATAATGCATCTATAGGAGTTCTACTGGAAACATAGGCTTTTTTAAATCTTGCAAATGCAAAAAGTAGTTTTTTACTCAATATGACTATAATGTTCTTAGAATCCTGAGATAATGCGAAAAAAGCAATAAAAATGTATTCAAACATAACTTCTAAACAACACATGTAAAATGGCTAATAATGCCTAGAGATATGTATTTTTTTTAGTAGTACTAGAAAAATGATCTTTTGTAAGGTTTCTAAAGACACAAGTTAGTTTTTTTATTCAATATAACAGTGACTGTCAACCTAAATATGAAAGGTTTATAATCATAACTCCAAAACCAAACATGAACTTTGTCTAAAAAAGCCTGTAATATTGAAGTTATGTGAGTTTGACCTGAATCAGGTATTTCGGAAAGGTTCAAAAATACAAAAATTAGGTTTTACTGGCCTCATATTGGTCAAACTCAAAATGTCAGTTTATGAAACATAACTCCAAAAATACACATGCAATCTGTCTAATAATGCCTGAAGAAATGCATGTTTGAGTTTTCCTGAAAAAAAAAACATTTGGTACCGTTTGCAAAAACAAAAAGTAATGTTTTACTCAATTTGACAGTAATGTACTTAGAATCCTGAGATAATGCGAATAAAGCAATAAAAATATATTCCAACATAATTCCTAATCCAAACGTGCAAAGTGTCTAAAAATGCCTGTGATATTGAATACATGTGAGTTTTACTAGATACAGTTGTTTTTCTATAGTTTGCAAATACAAAAATGAGGTATTACTCAATATGACTGTATACTGTAACACTCAATATGACAGTTATTTAAACATAACTCCCACACCACACATGGAAAATGGCTAATAATGCCTGAAATAATGCATCTTTGGGAGTTCTACTGGAAACATAGGCTTTTTTAAATCTTGCAAATGCAAAAAGTAGTTTTTTACTCAATATGACTATAATGTTCTTAGAATCCTGAGATAATGCGAAAAAAGCAATAAAAATGTATTCAAACATAACTTCTAAACAACACATGCAAAATGGCTAATAATGCCTAGAGATATGTATTTTTGTTAGTAGTAATAGAACAATGATCTTTTGTAAGGTTTCTAAAGACACAAGTTAGTTTTTTTATTCAATATAACAGTGTGACTGTCAACCTAAACATGAAAGGTTTATAATCATAACTCCAAAACAGAATATGAACTTTGTCTAAAAAAAGCCTGTAATATTGAATTTATGTGAGTTTGACCTGAATCAGGTATTTTGGAAAGTTTCAAAAATACAAAATCAGGTTTTACTGGCCTCATATTGGTCAAACTCAAAATGTCAGTTTATGAAACATAACTCCAAAAATACACATGCAATATGTCTAATAATGCCTGAAGAAATGCATCTTTGAGAGTTTTCCTGAAAAAAAAACATTTGGTACCGTTTGCAAAAACAAAAAGTAATGTTTTACTCAATTTGACAGTAATGTACTTAGAATCCTGAGATAATGCGAATAAAGCAATAAAAATATATTCCAACATAATTCCTAATCCAAACGTGCAAAGTGTCTAAAAATGCCTGTGATATTGAATACATGTGAGTTTTACTAGATACAGTTGTTTTTCTATAGTTTGCAAATACAAAAATGAGGTATTACTCAATATGACTGTATACTGTAACACTCAATATGACAGTTATTTAAACATAACTCCTACACCACAGATGGAAAATGGCTAATAATGCCTGAAATAATGCATCTATAGGAGTTCTACTGGAAACATAGGCTTTTTTAAATCTTGCAAATGCAAAAAGTAGTTTTTTACTCAATATGACTATAATGTTCTTAGAATCCTGAGATAATGCGAAAAAAGCAATAAAAATGTATTCAAACATAACTTCTAAACAACACATGTAAAATGGCTAATAATGCCTAGAGATATGTATTTTTTTTAGTAGTACTAGAAAAATGATCTTTTGTAAGGTTTCTAAAGACACAAGTTAGTTTTTTTATTCAATATAACAGTGACTGTCAACCTAAATATGAAAGGTTTATAATCATAACTCCAAAACCAAACATGAACTTTGTCTAAAAAAGCCTGTAATATTGAAGTTATGTGAGTTTGACCTGAATCAGGTATTTTGGAAAGGTTCAAAAATACAAAAATTAGGTTTTACTGGCCTCATATTGGTCAAACTCAAAATGTCAGTTTATGAAACATAACTCCAAAAATACACATGCAATCTGTCTAATAATGCCTGAAGAAATGCATGTTTGAGAGTTTTCCTGAAAAAAAAAACATTTGGTACCGTTTGCAAAAACAAAAAGTAATGTTTTACTCAATTTGACAGTAATGTACTTAGAATCCTGAGATAATGCGAATAAAGCAATAAAAATATATTCCAACATAATTCCTAATCCAAAAGTGCAAAGTGTCTAAAAATGCCTGTGATATTGAATACATGTGAGTTTTACTAGATACAGTTGTTTTTCTATAGTTTGCAAATACAAAAATGAGGTATTACTCAATATGACTGTATACAGTAACACTCAATATGACAGTTATTTAAACATAACTCCCACACCACACATGGAAAATGGCTAATAATGCCTGAAATAATGCATCTTTGGGAGTTCTACTGGAAACATAGGCTTTTTTAAATCTTGCAAATGCAAAAAGTAGTTTTTTACTCAATATGACTATAATGTTCTTAGAATCCTGAGATAATGCGAAAAAAGCAATAAAAATGTATTCAAACATAACTTCTAAACAACACATGCAAAATGGCTAATAATGCCTAGAGATATGTATTTTTGTTAGTAGTACTAGAACAATGATCTTTTGTAAGGTTTCTAAAGACACAAGTTAGTTTTTTTATTCAATATAACAGTGTGACTGTCAACCTAAACATGAAAGGTTTATAATCATAACTCCAAAACAGAATATGAACTTTGTCTAAAAAAAGCCTGTAATATTGAATTTATGTGAGTTTGACCTGAATCAGGTATTTTGGAAAGTTTCAAAAATACAAAATCAGGTTTTACTGGCCTCATATTGGTCAAACTCAAAATGTCAGTTTATGAAACATAACTCCAAAAATACACATGCAATATGTCTAATAATGCCTGAAGAAATGCATTTTTGAGAGTTTTCCTGAAAAAAAAAACATTTGGTACCGTTTGCAAAAACAAAAAGTAATGTTTTACTCAATTTGACAGTAATGTACTTAGAATCCTGAGATAATGCGAATAAAGCAATAAAAATATATTCCAACATAATTCCTAATCCAAACGTGCAAAGTGTCTAAAAATATCTGTGATATTGAATACATGTGAGTTTTACTAGATACAGTTGTTTTTCTATAGTTTGCAAATACAAAAATGAGGTATTACTCAATATGACTGTATACTGTAACACTCAATATGACAGTTATTTAAACATAACTCCTACACACCACATGGAAAATGGCTAATAATGCCTGAAATAATGCATCTATAGGAGTTCTACTGGAAACATAGGCTTTTTTAAATCTTGCAAATGCAAAAAGTAGTTTTTTACTCAATAAGACTATAATGTTCTTAGAATCCTGAGATAATGCGAAAAAAGCAATAAAAATGTATTCAAACATAACTTCTAAACAACACATGTAAAATGGCTAATAATGCCTAGAGATATGTATTTTTGTTAGTAGTACTAGAAAAATGATCTTTTGTAAGGTTTCTAAAGACACAAGTTAGTTTTTTTATTCAATATAACAGTGTGACTGTCAACCTAAATATGAAAGGTTTATAATCATAACTCCAAAACCAAACATGAACTTTGTCTAAAAAAGCCTGTAATATTGAATTTATGTGAGTTTGACCTGAATCAGGTATTTTGGAAAGGTTCAAAAATACAAAAATCAGGTTTTACTGGCCTCATATTGGTCAAACTCAAAATGTCAGTTTATGAAACATAACTCCAAAAATACACATGCAATATGTCTAATAATGCCTGAAGAAATGCATCTTTGTGAGTTTTCCTGAAAAAAAAACATTTGGTACCGTTTGCAAAAACAAAAAGTAATGTTTTACTCAATTTGACAGTAATGTACTTAGAATCCTGAGATAATGCGAATAAAGCAATAAAAATGTATTCTAACATAATTCCTAATCCAAACGTGCAAAGTGTCTAAAAATGCCTTTGATATTGAATACATGTGAGTTTTACTATATACAGTTGTTTTTCTATGGTTTGCAAATACAAAAATTTGTGTATTACTCAATATGACTGTATACTGTAACACTCAATATGACAGTTATTTAAACATAACTCCTACACCACACATGGAAAATGGCTAATAATGCCTGAAATAATGCATCTTTGGGAGTTTTACTCGAAACATATGCTTTTTTAAATCTTGCAAATGCAAAAAGTAGTTTTTTACTCAATATGACTATAATCTTCTTAGAATCCTGAGATAATGCGAAAAAAGCAATAAAAATGTATTCAAACATAACTTCTAAACAACACATGCAAAATGGCTAATAATGCCTAGAGGTATGTATTTTTGTTACTAGTACTAGAAAAATGATCTTTTGTAAGGTTTCTAAAGACACAAGTTAGTTTTTTTTATTCAATATAACAGTGTGACTGTCAACCTAAACATGAAAGGTTTATAATCATAACTCCAAAACCAAACATGAACTTTGTCTAAAAAAGCCTGTAATATTGAATTTATGTGAGTTTGACCTGAATCAGGTATTTTGGAAAGGTTCAAAAATACAAGAATTAGATTTTACTGGCCTCATATTGGTCAAACTCAAAATGTCAGTTTATGAAACATAACTCCAAAAATACACATGCAATATGTCTAAAAATGCCTGAAGAAATGCATCTTTGTGAGTTTTCCTGAAAAAAAAACATTTGGTACCGTTTGCAAAAACAAAAAGTAATGTTTTACTCAATTTGACAGTAATGTACTTAGAATCCTGAGATAATGCGAATAAAGCAATAAAAATATATTCCAACATAATTCCTAATCCAAACGTGCAAAGTGTCTAAAAATGCCTGTGATATTGAATACATGTGAGTTTTACTAGATACAGTTGTTTTTCTATAGTTTGCAAATACAAAAATGAGGTATTACTCAATATGACTGTATACTGTAACACTCAATATGACAGTTATTTAAACATAACTCCTACACCACACATGGAAAATGGCTAATAATGCCTGAAATAATGCATCTTTGGGAGTTCTACTGGAAACATAGGCTTTTTTAAATCTTGCAAATGCAAAAAGTAGTTTTTTACTCAATATGACTATAATGTTCTTAGAATCCTGAGATGATGCGAAAAAAGCAATAAAATGTACTCAAACATAACTTCTAAACAACACATGCAAAATGGCTAATAATGCCTAGAGATATGTATTTTTGTTAGTAGTACTAGAAAAATGATCTTTTGTAAGGTTTCTAAAGACACAAGTTAGTTTTTTTATTCAATATAACAGTGTGACTGTCAACCTAAACCTGAAAGGTTTATAATCATAACTCCAAAACCAAATATGAACTTTGTCTAAAAAAGCCTGTAATATTGAATTTATGTGAGTTTGACCTGAATCAGGTATTTTGGAAAGGTTCAAAAATACAAACATCAGGTTTTACTGGCCTCATATTGGTCAAACTCAAAATGTCAGTTTATGAAACATAACTCCAAAAATACACATGCAATATGTCTAATAATGCCTGAAGAAATGCATCTTTGTGAGTTTTCCTGAAAAAAAAACATTTGGTACCGTTTGCAAAAACAAAAAGTAATGTTTTACTCAATTTGACAGTAATGTACTTAGAATCCTGAGATAATGCGAATAAAGCAATAAAAATGTATTCTAACATAATTCCTAATCCAAACGTGCAAAGTGTCTAAAAATGCCTGTGATATTGAATACATGTGAGTTTTACTAGATACATTTGTTTTTCTATGGTTTGCAAATACAAAAATTAGTGTATTACTCAATATGACTGTATACTGTAACACTCAATATGACAGTTATTTAAACATAACTCCTACACCACACATGGAAAATGGCTAATAATGCCTGAAATAATGCATCTTTGGGAGGTTTACTCGAAACATATGCTTTTTTAAATCTTGCAAATGCAAAAAGTAGTTTTTTACTCAATATGACTATAATCTTCTTAGAATCCTGAGATAATGCGAAAAAGCAATAAAAATGTATTCAAACATAACTTCTAAACAACACATGCAAAATGGCTAATAATGCCTAGAGGTATGTATTTTTGTTACTAGTACTAGAAAAATGATCTTTTGTAAGGTTTCTAAAGACACAAGTTAGTTTTTTTATTCAATATAACAGTGTGACTGTCAACCTAAACATGAAAGGTTTATAATCATAACTCCAAAACAGAATATGAACTTTGTCTAAAAAAAGCCTGTAATATTGAATTTATGTGAGTTTGACCTGAATCAGGTATTTTCGAAAGGTTCAAAAATACAAAATCAGGTTTCACTGGCCTCATATTGGTCAAACTCAAAATGTCAGTTTATGTAACATAACTCCAAAAATACACATGCAATATGTCTAATAATGCCCGAAGAAATGCATGTTTGAGAGTTTTCCTGAAAAAAAAAACATTTGGTACCGTTTGCAAAAACAAAAAGTAATGTTTTACTCAATTTGACAGTAATGTACTTAGAATCCTGAGATAATGCGAATAAAGCAATAAAAATATATTCCAACATAATTCCTAATCCAAACGTGCAAAGTGTCTAAAAATGCCTGTGATATTGAATACATGTGAGTTTTACTAGATACAGTTGTTTTTCTATAGTTTGCAAATACAAAAATGAGGTATTACTCAATATGACTGTATACTGTAACACTCAATATGACAGTTATTTAAACATAACTCCTACACCACACATGGAAAATGGCTAATAATGCCTGAAATAATGCATCTTTGGGAGTTCTACTGGAAACATAGGCTTTTTTGAATCTTGCAAATGCAAAAATTAGTTTTTTACTCAATATGACTATAATGTTCTTAGAATCCTGAGATAATGCGAAAAAAGCAATAAAAATGTATTCAAACATAACTTCTAAACAACACATGCAAAATGGCTAATAATGCCTAGAGATATGTATTTTTGTTAGTAATACTAGAAAAATGATCTTTTGTAAGGTTTCTAATGACACAAGTTAATTTTTTTATTCAATATAACAGTGTGACTGTCAACCTAAATATGAAAGGTTTATAATCAGAACTCCAAAACCAAACATGAACTTTGTCTAAAAAAGCCTGTAATTTTGAATTTATGGGAGTTTGACCTGAATCAGGTATTTTGGAAAGGTTCAAAAATACAAAAATCAGGTTTTACTGGCCTCATATTGGTCAAACTCAAAATGTCAGTTTATGAAACATAACTCCAAAAATACACATGCAATATGTCTAATAATGCCTGAAGAAATGCATCTTTGTGAGTTTTCCTGAAAAAAAAACATTTGGTACCGTTTGCAAAAACAAAAAGTAATGTTTTACTCAATTTGACAGTAATGTACTCAGAATCCTGAGATAATGCGAATAAAGCAATAAAAATATATTCCAACATAATTCCTAATCCAAAAGTGCAAAGTGTCTAAAAATGCCTGTGATATTGAATACATGTGAGTTTTACTAGATACAGTTGTTTTTCTATAGTTTGCAAATACAAAAATGAGGTATTACTCAATATGACTGTATACTGTAACACTCAATATGACAGTTATTTAAACATAACTCCTACACCACACATGGAAAATGGCTAATAATGCCTGAAATAATGCATCTTTGGGAGTTCTACTGGAAACATAGGCTTTTTTAAATCTTGCAAATGCAAAAAGTAGTTTTTTACTCAATATGACTATAATGTTCTTAGAATCCTGAGATAATGCGAAAAAAGCAATAAAAATGTATTCAAACATAACTTCTAAACAACACATGCAAAATGGCTAATAATGCCTAGAGATATGTATTTGTGTTAGTAGTACTAGAACAATGATCTTTTGTAAGGTTTCTAAAGACACAAGTTAGTTTTTTTATTCAATATAACAGTGTGACTGTCAACCTAAACATGAAAGGTTTATAATCATAACTCCAAAACAGAATATGAACTTTGTCTAAAAAAAGCCTGTAATATTGAATTAATGTGAGTTTGACCTGAATCAGGTATTTTGGAAAGTTTCAAAAATACAAAATCAGGTTTTACTGGCCTCATATTGGTCAAACTCAAAATGTCAGTTTATGAAACATAACTCCAAAAATACACATGCAATATGTCTAATAATGCCTGAAGAAATGCATCTTTGAGAGTTTTCCCGAAAAAAAAACATTTGGTACCGTTTGCAAAAACAAAAAGTAATGTTTTACTCAATTTGACAGTAATGTACTTAGAATCCTGAGATAATGCGAATAAAGCAATAAAAATATATTCCAACATAATTCCTAATCCAAACGTGCAAAGTGTCTAAAAATGCCTGTGATATTGAATACATGTGAGTTTTACTAGATACAGTTGTTTTTCTATAGTTTGCAAATACAAAAAAGAGGTATTACTCAATATGACTGTATACTGTAACACTCAATATGACAGTTATTTAAACATAACTCCTACACCACACATGGAAAATGGCTAATAATGCCTGAAATAATGCATCTTTGGGAGTTCTACTGGAAACATAGGCTTTTTTAAATCTTGCAAATGCAAAAAGTAGTTTTTTACTCAATATGACTATAATGTTCTTAGAATCCTGAGATAATGCGAAAAAAGCAATAAAAATGTATTCAAACATAACTTCTAAACAACACATGCAAAATGGCTAATAATGCCTAGAGATATGTATTTTTGTTAGTAGTACTAGAAAAATGATCTTTTGTAAGGTTTCTAAAGACACAAGTTAGTTTTTTTATTCAATATAACAGTGTGACTGTCAACCTAAACCTGAAAGGTTTATAATCATAACTCCAAAACCAAATATGAACTTTGTCTAAAAAAGCCTGTAATATTGAATTTATGTGAGTTTGACCTGAATCAGTTATTTTGGAAAGGTTCAAAAATACAAAAATCAGGTTTTACTGGCCTCATATTGGTCAAACTCAAAATGTCAGTTTATGAAACATAACTCCAAAAATACACATGCAATATGTCTAATAATGCCTGAAGAAATGCATCTTTGTGAGTTTTCCTGAAAAAAAACATTTGGTACCGTTTGCAAAAACAAAAAGTAATGTTTTACTCAATTTGACAGTAATGTACTTAGAATCCTGAGATAATGCGAATAAAGCAATAAAAATGTATTCTAACATAATTCCTAATCCAAACGTGCAAAGTGTCTAAAAATGCCTGTGATATTGAATACATGTGAGTTTTACTAGATACAGTTGTTTTTCTATGGTTTGCAAATACAAAAATTAGTGTATTACTCAATATGACTGTATACTGTAACACTCAATATGACAGTTATTTAAACATAACTCCTACACCACACATGGAAAATGGCTAATAATGCCTGAAATAATGCATCTTTGGGAGTTTTACTCGAAACATATGCTTTTTTAAATCTTGCAAATGCAAAAAGTAGTTTTTTACTCAATATGACTATAATGTTCTTAGAATCCTGAGATAATGCGAAAAAAGCAATAAAAATGTATTCAAACATAACTTCTAAACAACACATGCAAAATGGCTAATAATGCCTAGAGATATGTATTTTTGTTAGTAGTACTAGAAAAATGATCTTTTGTAAGGTTTCTAAAGACACAAGTTAGTTTTTTTATTCAATATAACAGTGTGACTGTCAACCTAAACCTGAAAGGTTTATAATCATAACTCCAAAACCAAACATGAACTTTGTCTAAAAAAGCCTGTAATATTGAATTTATGTGAGTTTGACCTGAATCAGGTATTTTGGAAAGGTTCAAAAATACAAAAATCAGGTTTTACTGGCCTCATATTGGTCAAACTCAAAATGTCAGTTTATGAAACATAACTCCAAAAATACACATGCAATATGTCTAATAATGCCTGAAGAAATGCATCTTTGAGAGTTTTCCTGAAAAAAAAAAAAACATTTGGTACCGTTTGCAAAAACAAAAAGTAATGTTTTACTCAATTTGACAGTAATGTACTTAGAATCCCGAGATAATGCGAATAAAGCAATAAAAATGTTTTCCAACATAATTCCTAATCCAAACATGCAAAGTGTCTAAAAATGCCTGTGATATTGAATACATGTGAGTTTTACTAGATACAGTTGTTTTTCTATGGTTTGCAAATACAAAAATGAGGTATTACTCAATATGACTGTATACTGTAACACTCAATATGACAGTTATTTAAACATAACTCCTACACCACACATGGAAAATGGCTAATAGTGCCTGAAATCATGCATCTTTGGGAGTTTTTCTCGAAACATATGCTTTTTAAAATCTTGCAAATGCAAAAAGTAGTTTTTTACTCAATATGACTATAATGTTCTTAGAATCCTGAGATATGCGAAAAATGCAATAAAAATTTATTCAAACATAACTTTTAAACACATGCAAAATGGCTAATAATGCCTAGAGATATGTATTTTTGTTAGTAGTACTAGAAAAATGATCTTTTGTAAGGTTTCTAAACACACAAGTTAGTTTTTTTATTCAATATAACAGTGTGACTGTCAACCTAAACATGAAAGGTTTATAATCATAACTCCAAAACCAAACATGAACTTTGTCTAAAAAAGCCTGTAATATTGAATTTATGTGAGTTTGATCTGAATCAGGTATTTTGGAAAGGTTCAAAAATACAAAAATCAGGTTTTACTGGCCTCATATTGGTCAAACTCAAAATGTCAGTTTATGAAACATAACTCCAAAAATACACATGCAATATGTCTAATAATGCCTGAAGAAATGCATCTTTGAGAGTTTTCCTGAAAAAAAAAACATTTGGTACCGTTTGCAAAAACAAAAAGTAATGTTTTACTCAATTTGACAGTAATGTACTTAGAATCCTGAGATAATGCGAATAAAGCAATAAAAATGTATTCCAACATAATTCCTAATCCAAACGTGCAAAGTGTCTAAAAATGCCTGTGATATTGAATACATGTGAGTTTTACTAGATACAGTTGTTTTTCTATGGTTTGCAAATACAAAAATGAGGTATTACTCAATATGACTGTATACTGTAACACTCAATATGACAGTTATTTAAACATAACTCCTACACCACACATGGAAAATGGCTAATAATGCCTGAAATAATGCATCTTTGGGAGTTTTACTGGAAACATATGCTTTTTTAAATCTTGCAAATGCAAAAAGTAGTTTTTTACTCAATATGACTATAATGTTCTTAGAATCCTGAGATAATGCGAAAAAAGCAATAAAAATGTATTCAAACATAACTTCTAAACAACACATGCAAAATGGCTAATAATGCCTAGAGATATGTATTTTTGTTAGTAGTACTAGAAAAATGATCTTTTGTAAGGTTTCTAAAGACCCAAGTTAGTTTTTTTATTCAATATAACAGTGTGACTGTCAACCTAAACATGAAAGGTTTATAATCATAACTCCAAAACAGAATATGAACTTTGTCTAAAAAAAGCCTGTAATATTGAATTTATGTGAGTTTGACCTGAATCAGGTATTTTGGAAAGTTTCAAAAATGCAAAATCAGGTTTTACTGGCCTCATATTGGTCAAACTCAAAATGTCAGTTTATGAAACATAACTCCAAAAATACACATGCAATATGTCTAATAATGCCTGAAGAAATGCATCTTTGAGAGTTTTCCTGAAAAAAAAAACATTTGGTACCGTTTGCAAAAACAAAAAGTAATGTTTTACTCAATTTGACAGTAATGTACTTAGAATCCTGAAATAATGCGAATAAAGCAATAAAAATATATTCCAACATAATTCCTAATCCAAACGTGCAAAGTGTCTAAAAATGCCTGTGATATTGAATACATGTGAGTTTTACTAGATACAGTTGTTTTTCTATAGTTTGCAAATACAAAAATGAGGTATTACTCAATATGACTGTATACTGTAACACTCAATATGACAGTTATTTAAACATAACTCCTACACCACACATGGAAAATGGCTAATAATGCCTGAAATAATGCATCTATAGGAGTTCTACTGGAAACATAGGCTTTTTTAAATCTTGCAAATGCAAAAAGTAGTTTTTTACTCAATATGACTATAATGTTCTTAGAATCCTGAGATAATGCGAAAAAAGCAATAAAAATGTATTCAAACATAACTTCTAAACAACACATGTAAAATGGCTAATAATGCCTAGAGATATGTATTTTTTTTAGTAGTACTAGAAAAATGATCTTTTGTAAGGTTTCTAAAGACACAAGTTAGTTTTTTTATTCAATATAACAGTGACTGTCAACCTAAATATGAAAGGTTTATAATCATAACTCCAAAACCAAACATGAACTTTGTCTAAAAAAGCCTGTAATATTGAAGTTATGTGAGTTTGACCTGAATCAGGTATTTCGGAAAGGTTCAAAAATACAAAAATTAGGTTTTACTGGCCTCATATTGGTCAAACTCAAAATGTCAGTTTATGAAACATAACTCCAAAAATACACATGCAATCTGTCTAATAATGCCTGAAGAAATGCATGTTTGAGTTTTCCTGAAAAAAAAAACATTTGGTACCGTTTGCAAAAACAAAAAGTAATGTTTTACTCAATTTGACAGTAATGTACTTAGAATCCTGAGATAATGCGAATAAAGCAATAAAAATATATTCCAACATAATTCCTAATCCAAACGTGCAAAGTGTCTAAAAATGCCTGTGATATTGAATACATGTGAGTTTTACTAGATACAGTTGTTTTTCTATAGTTTGCAAATACAAAAATGAGGTATTACTCAATATGACTGTATACTGTAACACTCAATATGACAGTTATTTAAACATAACTCCCACACCACACATGGAAAATGGCTAATAATGCCTGAAATAATGCATCTTTGGGAGTTCTACTGGAAACATAGGCTTTTTTAAATCTTGCAAATGCAAAAAGTAGTTTTTTACTCAATATGACTATAATGTTCTTAGAATCCTGAGATAATGCGAAAAAAGCAATAAAAATGTATTCAAACATAACTTCTAAACAACACATGCAAAATGGCTAATAATGCCTAGAGATATGTATTTTTGTTAGTAGTACTAGAACAATGATCTTTTGTAAGGTTTCTAAAGACACAAGTTAGTTTTTTTATTCAATATAACAGTGTGACTGTCAACCTAAACATGAAAGGTTTATAATCATAACTCCAAAACAGAATATGAACTTTGTCTAAAAAAAGCCTGTAATATTGAATTTATGTGAGTTTGACCTGAATCAGGTATTTTGGAAAGTTTCAAAAATACAAAATCAGGTTTTACTGGCCTCATATTGGTCAAACTCAAAATGTCAGTTTATGAAACATAACTCCAAAAATACACATGCAATATGTCTAATAATGCCTGAAGAAATGCATCTTTGAGAGTTTTCCTGAAAAAAAAACATTTGGTACCGTTTGCAAAAACAAAAAGTAATGTTTTACTCAATTTGACAGTAATGTACTTAGAATCCTGAGATAATGCGAATAAAGCAATAAAAATATATTCCAACATAATTCCTAATCCAAACGTGCAAAGTGTCTAAAAATGCCTGTGATATTGAATACATGTGAGTTTTACTAGATACAGTTGTTTTTCTATAGTTTGCAAATACAAAAATGAGGTATTACTCAATATGACTGTATACTGTAACACTCAATATGACAGTTATTTAAACATAACTCCTACACCACAGATGGAAAATGGCTAATAATGCCTGAAATAATGCATCTATAGGAGTTCTACTGGAAACATAGGCTTTTTTAAATCTTGCAAATGCAAAAAGTAGTTTTTTACTCAATATGACTATAATGTTCTTAGAATCCTGAGATAATGCGAAAAAAGCAATAAAAATGTATTCAAACATAACTTCTAAACAACACATGTAAAATGGCTAATAATGCCTAGAGATATGTATTTTTTTTAGTAGTACTAGAAAAATGATCTTTTGTAAGGTTTCTAAAGACACAAGTTAGTTTTTTTATTCAATATAACAGTGACTGTCAACCTAAATATGAAAGGTTTATAATCATAACTCCAAAACCAAACATGAACTTTGTCTAAAAAAGCCTGTAATATTGAAGTTATGTGAGTTTGACCTGAATCAGGTATTTTGGAAAGGTTCAAAAATACAAAAATTAGGTTTTACTGGCCTCATATTGGTCAAACTCAAAATGTCAGTTTATGAAACATAACTCCAAAAATACACATGCAATCTGTCTAATAATGCCTGAAGAAATGCATGTTTGAGAGTTTTCCTGAAAAAAAAAACATTTGGTACCGTTTGCAAAAACAAAAAGTAATGTTTTACTCAATTTGACAGTAATGTACTTAGAATCCTGAGATAATGCGAATAAAGCAATAAAAATATATTCCAACATAATTCCTAATCCAAAAGTGCAAAGTGTCTAAAAATGCCTGTGATATTGAATACATGTGAGTTTTACTAGATACAGTTGTTTTTCTATAGTTTGCAAATACAAAAATGAGGTATTACTCAATATGACTGTATACAGTAACACTCAATATGACAGTTATTTAAACATAACTCCCACACCACACATGGAAAATGGCTAATAATGCCTGAAATAATGCATCTTTGGGAGTTCTACTGGAAACATAGGCTTTTTTAAATCTTGCAAATGCAAAAAGTAGTTTTTTACTCAATATGACTATAATGTTCTTAGAATCCTGAGATAATGCGAAAAAAGCAATAAAAATGTATTCAAACATAACTTCTAAACAACACATGCAAAATGGCTAATAATGCCTAGAGATATGTATTTTTGTTAGTAGTACTAGAACAATGATCTTTTGTAAGGTTTCTAAAGACACAAGTTAGTTTTTTTATTCAATATAACAGTGTGACTGTCAACCTAAACATGAAAGGTTTATAATCATAACTCCAAAACAGAATATGAACTTTGTCTAAAAAAAGCCTGTAATATTGAATTTATGTGAGTTTGACCTGAATCAGGTATTTTGGAAAGTTTCAAAAATACAAAATCAGGTTTTACTGGCCTCATATTGGTCAAACTCAAAATGTCAGTTTATGAAACATAACTCCAAAAATACACATGCAATATGTCTAATAATGCCTGAAGAAATGCATTTTTGAGAGTTTTCCTGAAAAAAAAAACATTTGGTACCGTTTGCAAAAACAAAAAGTAATGTTTTACTCAATTTGACAGTAATGTACTTAGAATCCTGAGATAATGCGAATAAAGCAATAAAAATATATTCCAACATAATTCCTAATCCAAACGTGCAAAGTGTCTAAAAATATCTGTGATATTGAATACATGTGAGTTTTACTAGATACAGTTGTTTTTCTATAGTTTGCAAATACAAAAATGAGGTATTACTCAATATGACTGTATACTGTAACACTCAATATGACAGTTATTTAAACATAACTCCTACACACCACATGGAAAATGGCTAATAATGCCTGAAATAATGCATCTATAGGAGTTCTACTGGAAACATAGGCTTTTTTAAATCTTGCAAATGCAAAAAGTAGTTTTTTACTCAATAAGACTATAATGTTCTTAGAATCCTGAGATAATGCGAAAAAAGCAATAAAAATGTATTCAAACATAACTTCTAAACAACACATGTAAAATGGCTAATAATGCCTAGAGATATGTATTTTTGTTAGTAGTACTAGAAAAATGATCTTTTGTAAGGTTTCTAAAGACACAAGTTAGTTTTTTTATTCAATATAACAGTGTGACTGTCAACCTAAATATGAAAGGTTTATAATCATAACTCCAAAACCAAACATGAACTTTGTCTAAAAAAGCCTGTAATATTGAATTTATGTGAGTTTGACCTGAATCAGGTATTTTGGAAAGGTTCAAAAATACAAAAATCAGGTTTTACTGGCCTCATATTGGTCAAACTCAAAATGTCAGTTTATGAAACATAACTCCAAAAATACACATGCAATATGTCTAATAATGCCTGAAGAAATGCATCTTTGTGAGTTTTCCTGAAAAAAAAACATTTGGTACCGTTTGCAAAAACAAAAAGTAATGTTTTACTCAATTTGACAGTAATGTACTTAGAATCCTGAGATAATGCGAATAAAGCAATAAAAATGTATTCTAACATAATTCCTAATCCAAACGTGCAAAGTGTCTAAAAATGCCTTTGATATTGAATACATGTGAGTTTTACTATATACAGTTGTTTTTCTATGGTTTGCAAATACAAAAATTAGTGTATTACTCAATATGACTGTATACTGTAACACTCAATATGACAGTTATTTAAACATAACTCCTACACCACACATGGAAAATGGCTAATAATGCCTGAAATAATGCATCTTTGGGAGTTTTACTCGAAACATATGCTTTTTTAAATCTTGCAAATGCAAAAAGTAGTTTTTTACTCAATATGACTATAATCTTCTTAGAATCCTGAGATAATGCGAAAAAAGCAATAAAAATGTATTCAAACATAACTTCTAAACAACACATGCAAAATGGCTAATAATGCCTAGAGGTATGTATTTTTGTTACTAGTACTAGAAAAATGATCTTTTGTAAGGTTTCTAAAGACACAAGTTAGTTTTTTTTATTCAATATAACAGTGTGACTGTCAACCTAAACATGAAAGGTTTATAATCATAACTCCAAAACCAAACATGAACTTTGTCTAAAAAAGCCTGTAATATTGAATTTATGTGAGTTTGACCTGAATCAGGTATTTTGGAAAGGTTCAAAAATACAAGAATTAGATTTTACTGGCCTCATATTGGTCAAACTCAAAATGTCAGTTTATGAAACATAACTCCAAAAATACACATGCAATATGTCTAAAAATGCCTGAAGAAATGCATCTTTGTGAGTTTTCCTGAAAAAAAAACATTTGGTACCGTTTGCAAAAACAAAAAGTAATGTTTTACTCAATTTGACAGTAATGTACTTAGAATCCTGAGATAATGCGAATAAAGCAATAAAAATATATTCCAACATAATTCCTAATCCAAACGTGCAAAGTGTCTAAAAATGCCTGTGATATTGAATACATGTGAGTTTTACTAGATACAGTTGTTTTTCTATAGTTTGCAAATACAAAAATGAGGTATTACTCAATATGACTGTATACTGTAACACTCAATATGACAGTTATTTAAACATAACTCCTACACCACACATGGAAAATGGCTAATAATGCCTGAAATAATGCATCTTTGGGAGTTCTACTGGAAACATAGGCTTTTTTAAATCTTGCAAATGCAAAAAGTAGTTTTTTACTCAATATGACTATAATGTTCTTAGAATCCTGAGATGATGCGAAAAAAGCAATAAAATGTACTCAAACATAACTTCTAAACAACACATGCAAAATGGCTAATAATGCCTAGAGATATGTATTTTTGTTAGTAGTACTAGAAAAATGATCTTTTGTAAGGTTTCTAAAGACACAAGTTAGTTTTTTTATTCAATATAACAGTGTGACTGTCAACCTAAACCTGAAAGGTTTATAATCATAACTCCAAAACCAAATATGAACTTTGTCTAAAAAAGCCTGTAATATTGAATTTATGTGAGTTTGACCTGAATCAGGTATTTTGGAAAGGTTCAAAAATACAAACATCAGGTTTTACTGGCCTCATATTGGTCAAACTCAAAATGTCAGTTTATGAAACATAACTCCAAAAATACACATGCAATATGTCTAATAATGCCTGAAGAAATGCATCTTTGTGAGTTTTCCTGAAAAAAAAACATTTGGTACCGTTTGCAAAAACAAAAAGTAATGTTTTACTCAATTTGACAGTAATGTACTTAGAATCCTGAGATAATGCGAATAAAGCAATAAAAATGTATTCTAACATAATTCCTAATCCAAACGTGCAAAGTGTCTAAAAATGCCTGTGATATTGAATACATGTGAGTTTTACTAGATACATTTGTTTTTCTATGGTTTGCAAATACAAAAATTAGTGTATTACTCAATATGACTGTATACTGTAACACTCAATATGACAGTTATTTAAACATAACTCCTACACCACACATGGAAAATGGCTAATAATGCCTGAAATAATGCATCTTTGGGAGGTTTACTCGAAACATATGCTTTTTTAAATCTTGCAAATGCAAAAAGTAGTTTTTTACTCAATATGACTATAATCTTCTTAGAATCCTGAGATAATGCGAAAAAGCAATAAAAATGTATTCAAACATAACTTCTAAACAACACATGCAAAATGGCTAATAATGCCTAGAGGTATGTATTTTTGTTACTAGTACTAGAAAAATGATCTTTTGTAAGGTTTCTAAAGACACAAGTTAGTTTTTTTATTCAATATAACAGTGTGACTGTCAACCTAAACATGAAAGGTTTATAATCATAACTCCAAAACAGAATATGAACTTTGTCTAAAAAAAGCCTGTAATATTGAATTTATGTGAGTTTGACCTGAATCAGGTATTTTCGAAAGGTTCAAAAATACAAAATCAGGTTTCACTGGCCTCATATTGGTCAAACTCAAAATGTCAGTTTATGTAACATAACTCCAAAAATACACATGCAATATGTCTAATAATGCCCGAAGAAATGCATGTTTGAGAGTTTTCCTGAAAAAAAAAACATTTGGTACCGTTTGCAAAAACAAAAAGTAATGTTTTACTCAATTTGACAGTAATGTACTTAGAATCCTGAGATAATGCGAATAAAGCAATAAAAATATATTCCAACATAATTCCTAATCCAAACGTGCAAAGTGTCTAAAAATGCCTGTGATATTGAATACATGTGAGTTTTACTAGATACAGTTGTTTTTCTATAGTTTGCAAATACAAAAATGAGGTATTACTCAATATGACTGTATACTGTAACACTCAATATGACAGTTATTTAAACATAACTCCTACACCACACATGGAAAATGGCTAATAATGCCTGAAATAATGCATCTTTGGGAGTTCTACTGGAAACATAGGCTTTTTTGAATCTTGCAAATGCAAAAATTAGTTTTTTACTCAATATGACTATAATGTTCTTAGAATCCTGAGATAATGCGAAAAAAGCAATAAAAATGTATTCAAACATAACTTCTAAACAACACATGCAAAATGGCTAATAATGCCTAGAGATATGTATTTTTGTTAGTAATACTAGAAAAATGATCTTTTGTAAGGTTTCTAATGACACAAGTTAATTTTTTTATTCAATATAACAGTGTGACTGTCAACCTAAATATGAAAGGTTTATAATCAGAACTCCAAAACCAAACATGAACTTTGTCTAAAAAAGCCTGTAATTTTGAATTTATGGGAGTTTGACCTGAATCAGGTATTTTGGAAAGGTTCAAAAATACAAAAATCAGGTTTTACTGGCCTCATATTGGTCAAACTCAAAATGTCAGTTTATGAAACATAACTCCAAAAATACACATGCAATATGTCTAATAATGCCTGAAGAAATGCATCTTTGTGAGTTTTCCTGAAAAAAAAACATTTGGTACCGTTTGCAAAAACAAAAAGTAATGTTTTACTCAATTTGACAGTAATGTACTCAGAATCCTGAGATAATGCGAATAAAGCAATAAAAATATATTCCAACATAATTCCTAATCCAAAAGTGCAAAGTGTCTAAAAATGCCTGTGATATTGAATACATGTGAGTTTTACTAGATACAGTTGTTTTTCTATAGTTTGCAAATACAAAAATGAGGTATTACTCAATATGACTGTATACTGTAACACTCAATATGACAGTTATTTAAACATAACTCCTACACCACACATGGAAAATGGCTAATAATGCCTGAAATAATGCATCTTTGGGAGTTCTACTGGAAACATAGGCTTTTTTAAATCTTGCAAATGCAAAAAGTAGTTTTTTACTCAATATGACTATAATGTTCTTAGAATCCTGAGATAATGCGAAAAAAGCAATAAAAATGTATTCAAACATAACTTCTAAACAACACATGCAAAATGGCTAATAATGCCTAGAGATATGTATTTGTGTTAGTAGTACTAGAACAATGATCTTTTGTAAGGTTTCTAAAGACACAAGTTAGTTTTTTTATTCAATATAACAGTGTGACTGTCAACCTAAACATGAAAGGTTTATAATCATAACTCCAAAACAGAATATGAACTTTGTCTAAAAAAAGCCTGTAATATTGAATTTATGTGAGTTTGACCTGAATCAGGTATTTTGGAAAGTTTCAAAAATACAAAATCAGGTTTTACTGGCCTCATATTGGTCAAACTCAAAATGTCAGTTTATGAAACATAACTCCAAAAATACACATGCAATATGTCTAATAATGCCTGAAGAAATGCATCTTTGAGAGTTTTCCCGAAAAAAAAACATTTGGTACCGTTTGCAAAAACAAAAAGTAATGTTTTACTCAATTTGACAGTAATGTACTTAGAATCCTGAGATAATGCGAATAAAGCAATAAAAATATATTCCAACATAATTCCTAATCCAAACGTGCAAAGTGTCTAAAAATGCCTGTGATATTGAATACATGTGAGTTTTACTAGATACAGTTGTTTTTCCATAGTTTGCAAATACAAAAATGAGGTATTACTCAATATGACTGTATACTGTAACACTCAATATGACAGTTATTTAAACATAACTCCTACACCACACATGGAAAATGGCTAATAATGCCTGAAATAATGCATCTATAGGAGTTCTACTGGAAACATAGGCTTTTTTAAATCTTGCAAATGCAAAAAGTAGTTTTTTACTCAATATGACTATAATGTTCTTAGAATCCTGAGATAATGCGAAAAAAGCAATAAAAATGTATTCAAACATAACTTCTAAACAACACATTTAAAATGGCTAATAATGCCTAGAGATATGTATTTTTGTTAGTAGTACTAGAAAAATGATCTTTTGTAAGGTTTCTAAAGACACAAGTTAGTTTTTTTATTCAATATAACAGTGTGACTGTCAACCTAAACCTGAAAGGTTTATAATCATAACTCCAAAACCAAACATGAACTTTGTCTAAAAAAGCCTGTAATATTGAATTTATGTGAGTTTGACCTGAATCAGGTATTTTGGAAAGGTTCAAAAATACAAAAATCAGGTTTTACTGGCCTCATATTGGTCAAACTCAAAATGTCAGTTTATGAAACATAACTCCAAAAATACACATGCAATATGTCTAATAATGCCTGAAGAAATGCATCTTTGAGAGTTTTCCTGAAAAAAAAACATTTGGTACCGTTTGCAAAAACAAAAAGTAATGTTTTACTCAATTTGACAGTAATGTACTTAGAATCCTGAGATAATGCAAATAAAGCAATAAAAATGTATTCCAACATAATTCCTAATCCAAACGTGCAAAGTGTCTAAAAATGCCTGTGATATTGAATACATGTGAGTTTTACTAGATACAGTTGTTTTTCTATGGTTTGCAAATACAAAAATGAGGTATTACTCAATATGACTGTATACTGTAACACTCAATATGACAGTTATTTAAACATAACTCCTACACCACACATGGAAAATGGCTAATAATGCCTGAAATAATGCTTCTTTGGGAGTTCTACTGGAAACATAGGGTTTTTTAAATCTTGCAAATGCAAAAAGTAGTTTTTTACTCAATATGACTATAATGTTCTTAGAATCCTGAGATAATGCGAAAAAAGCAATAAAAATGTATTCAAACATAACTTCTAAACAACACATGCAAAATGGCTAATAATGCCTAGAGATATGTATTTTTGTTAGTAGTACTAGAAAAATAATATTTTGTAAGGTTTCTAAAGACCCAAGTTAGTTTTTTTATTCAATATAACAGTGTGACTGTCAACCTAAACATGAAAGGTTTATAATCATAACTCCAAAACAGAATATGAACTTTGTCTAAAAAAAGCCTGTAATATTGAATTGATGTGAGTTTGACCTGAATCAGGTATTTTGGAAAGTTTCAAAAATACAAAATCAGGTTTTACTGGCCTCATATTGGTCAAACTCAAAATGTCAGTTTATGAAACATAACTCCAAAAATACACATGCAATATGTCTAATAATGCCTGAAGAAATGCATCTTTGAGAGTTTTCCTGAAAAAAAAAAACATTTGGTACCGTTTGCAAAAACAAAAAGTAATGTTTTACTCAATTTGACAGTAATGTACTTAGAATCCTGAGATAATGCGAATAAAGCAATAAAAATGTATTCCAACATAATTCCTAATCCAAACGTGCAAAGTGTCTAAAAATGCCTGTGATATTGAATACATGTGAGTTTTAGTAGATACAGTTGTTTTTCTATTGTTTGCAAATACAAAAATGAGGTATTACTCAATATGACTGTATACTGTAACACTCAATATGACAGTTATTTAAACATAACTCCTACACCACACATGGAAAATGGCTAATAATGCCTGAAATAATGCATCTTTGGGAGTTCTACTGGAAACATAGGGTTTTTTAAATCTTGCAAATGCAAAAAGTAGTTTTTTACTCAATATGACTATAATGTTCTTAGAATCCTGAGATAATGCGAAAAAAGCAATAAAAATGTATTCAAACATAACTTCTAAACAACACATGCAAAATGGCTAATAATGCCTAGAGATATGTATTTTTGTTAGTAGTACTAGAAAAATGATCTTTTGTAAGGTTTCTAAAGACACAAGTTAGTTTTTTTATTCAATATAACAGTGTGACTGTCAACCTAAATATGAAAGGTTTATAATCATAACTCCAAAACCAAACATGAACTTTGTCTAAAAAAGCCTGTAATATTGAATTCATGGGAGTTTGACCTGAATCAGGTATTTTGGAAAGGTTCAAAAATACAAAAATCAGGTTTTACTGGCCTCATATTGGTCAAACTCAAAATGTCAGTTTATGAAACATAACTCCAAAAATACGCATGCAATATGTCTAATAATGCCTAAAGAAATGCATCTTTGTGAGTTTTCCTGAAAAAAAAAACATTTGGTACCGTTTGCAAAAACAAAAAGTAATGTTTTACTCAATTTGACAGTAATGTACTTAGAATCCTGAGATAATGCGAATAAAGCAATAAAAATATATTCCAACATAATTCCTAATCCAAACGTGCAAAGTGTCTAAAAATGCCTGTGATATTGAATACATGTGAGTTTTACTAGATACAGTTGTTTTTCTATAGTTTGCAAATACAAAAAAGAGGTATTACTCAATATGACTGTATACTGTAACACTCAATATGACAGTTATTTAAACATAACTCCTACACCACACATGGAAAATGGCTAATAATGCCTGAAATAATGCATCTTTGGGAGTTCTACTGGAAACATAGGCTTTTTTAAATCTTGCAAATGCAAAAAGTAGTTTTTTACTCAATATGACTATAATGTTCTTAGAATCCTGAGATAATGCGAAAAAAGCAATAAAAATGTATTCAAACATAACTTCCAAACAACACATGCAAAATGGCTAATAATGCCTAGAGATATGTATTTTTGTTAGTAGTACTAGAAAAATGATCTTTTGTAAGGTTTCTAAAGACACAAGTTAGTTTTTTTATTAAATATAACAGTGTGACTGTCAACCTAAATATGAAAGGTTTATAATCATAACTCCAAAACCAAACATGAACTTTGTCTAAAAAAGCCTGTAATATTGAATTTATGTGAGTTTGACCTTAATCAGGTATTTTGGAAAGGTTCAAAAATACAAAAAGTAGGTTTTACTGGCCTCATATTGGTCAAACTCAAAATGTCAGTTTATGAAACATAACTCCAAAAATACACATGCAATGTGTCTGATAATGCCTGAAGAAATGCATGTTTGAGAGTTTTCCTGAAAAAAAAAAACATTTGGTACCGTTTGCAAAAACAAAAAGTAATGTTTTACTCAATTTGACAGTAATGTACTTAGAATCCTGAGATAATGCGAATAAAGCAATAAAAATATATTCCAACATAATTCCTAATCCAAACGTGCAAAGTGTCTAAAAATGCCTGTGATATTGAATACATGTGAGTTTTACTAGATACAGTTGTTTTTCTATAGTTTGCAAATACAAAAATGAGGTATTACTCAATATGACTGTATACTGTAACACTCAATATGATAGTTATTTAAACATAACTCCTACACCACACATGGAAAATGGCTAATAATGCCTGAAATAATGCATCTATAGGAGTTCCACTGGAAACATAGGCTTTTTTAAATCTTGCAAGTGCAAAAAGTAGTTTTTTACTCAATATGACTATAATGTTCTTAGAATCCTGAGATAATGCGAAAAAAGCAATAAAAATGTATTCAAACATAACTTCTAAACAACACATGCAAAATGGCTAATAATGCCTAGAGATATGTATTTTTGTTAGTAGTACTAGAAAAATGATCTTTTGTAAGGTTTCTAAAGACACAAGTTAGTTTTTTTATTCAATATAACAGTGTGACTGTCAACCTAAATATGAAAGGTTTATAATCATAACTCCAAAACCAAACATGAACTTTGTCTAAAAAAGCCTGTAATATTGAATTCATGGGATTTTGACCTGAATCAGGTATTTTGGAAAGGTTCAAAAATACAAAAATCAGGTTTTACTGGCCTCATACTGGTCAAACTCAAAATGTCAGTTTATGAAACATAACTCCAAAAATACGCATGCAATATGTCTAATAATGCCTGAAGAAATGCATCTTTGTGAGTTTTCCTGAAAAAAAAACATTTGGTATCGTTTGCAAAAACAAAAAGTAATGTTTTACTCAATTTGACAGTAATGTACTTAGAATCCTGAGATAATAAGAATAAAGCAATAAAAATATATTCCAACATAATTCCTAATCCAAACGTGCAAAGTGTCTAAAAATGCCTGTGATATTGAATACATGTGAGTTTTACTAGATACAGTTGTTTTTCTATAGTTTGCAAATACAAAAAAGAGGTATTACTCAATATGACTGTATACTGTAACACTCAATATGACAGTTATTTAAACATAACTCCTACACCACACATGGAAAATGGCTAATAATGCCTGAAATAATGCATCTTTGGGAGTTCTACTGGAAACATAGGCTTTTTTAAATCTTGCAAATGCAAAAAGTAGTTTTTTACTCAATATGACTATAATGTTCTTAGAATCCTGAGATAATGCGAAAAAAGCAATAAAAATGTATTCAAACATAACTTCTAAACAACACATGCAAAATGGCTAATAATGCCTAGAGATATGTATTTTTGTTAGTAGTACTAGAAAAATGATCTTTTGTAAGGTTTCTAAAGACACAAGTTAGTTTTTTTATTCAATATAACAGTGTGACTGTCAACCTAAACCTGAAAGGTTTATAATCATAACTCCAAAACCAAATATGAACTTTGTCTAAAAAAGCCTGTAATATTGAATTTATGTGAGTTTGACCTGAATCAGTTATTTTGGAAAGGTTCAAAAATACAAAAATCAGGTTTTACTGGCCTCATATTGGTCAAACTCAAAATGTCAGTTTATGAAACATAACTCCAAAAATACACATGCAATATGTCTAATAATGCCTGAAGAAATGCATCTTTGTGAGTTTTCCTGAAAAAAAACATTTGGTACCGTTTGCAAAAACAAAAAGTAATGTTTTACTCAATTTGACAGTAATGTACTTAGAATCCTGAGATAATGCGAATAAAGCAATAAAAATGTATTCTAACATAATTCCTAATCCAAACGTGCAAAGTGTCTAAAAATGCCTGTGATATTGAATACATGTGAGTTTTACTAGATACAGTTGTTTTTCTATGGTTTGCAAATACAAAAATTAGTGTATTACTCAATATGACTGTATACTGTAACACTCAATATGACAGTTATTTAAACATAACTCCTACACCACACATGGAAAATGGCTAATAATGCCTGAAATAATGCATCTTTGGGAGTTTTACTCGAAACATATGCTTTTTTAAATCTTGCAAATGCAAAAAGTAGTTTTTTACTCAATATGACTATAATGTTCTTAGAATCCTGAGATAATGCGAAAAAAGCAATAAAAATGTATTCAAACATAACTTCTAAACAACACATGCAAAATGGCTAATAATGCCTAGAGATATGTATTTTTGTTAGTAGTACTAGAAAAATGATCTTTTGTAAGGTTTCTAAAGACACAAGTTAGTTTTTTTATTAAATATAACAGTGTGACTGTCAACCTAAATATGAAAGGTTTATAATCATAACTCCAAAACCAAACATGAACTTTGTCTAAAAAAGCCTGTAATATTGAATTTATGTGAGTTTGACCTTAATCAGGTATTTTGGAAAGGTTCAAAAATACAAAAAGTAGGTTTTACTGGCCTCATATTGGTCAAACTCAAAATGTCAGTTTATGAAACATAACTCCAAAAATACACATGCAATGTGTCTGATAATGCCTGAAGAAATGCATGTTTGAGAGTTTTCCTGAAAAAAAAAAACATTTGGTACCGTTTGCAAAAACAAAAAGTAATGTTTTACTCAATTTGACAGTAATGTACTTAGAATCCTGAGATAATGCGAATAAAGCAATAAAAATATATTCCAACATAATTCCTAATCCAAACGTGCAAAGTGTCTAAAAATGCCTGTGATATTGAATACATGTGAGTTTTACTAGATACAGTTGTTTTTCTATAGTTTGCAAATACAAAAATGAGGTATTACTCAATATGACTGTATACTGTAACACTCAATATGATAGTTATTTAAACATAACTCCTACACCACACATGGAAAATGGCTAATAATGCCTGAAATAATGCATCTTTGGGAGTTCCACTGGAAACATAGGCTTTTTTAAATCTTGCACGTGCAAAAAGTAGTTTTTTACTCAATATGACTATAATGTTCTTAGAATCCTGAGATAATGCGAAAAAAGCAATAAAAATGTATTCAAACATAACTTCTAAACAACACATGCAAAATGGCTAATAATGCCTAGAGATATGTATTTTTGTTAGTAGTACTAGAAAAATTATCTTTTGTAAGGTTTCTAAAGACACAAGTTAGTTTTTTTATTCAATATAACAGTGTGACTGTCAACCTAAATATGAAAGGTTTATAATCATAACTCCAAAACCAAACATGAACTTTGTCTAAAAAAGCCTGTAATATTGAATTCATGGGATTTTGACCTGAATCAGGTATTTTGGAAAGGTTCAAAAATACAAAAATCAGGTTTTACTGGCCTCATACTGGTCAAACTCAAAATGTCAGTTTATGAAACATAACTCCAAAAATACGCATGCAATATGTCTAATAATGCCTGAAGAAATGCATCTTTGTGAGTTTTCCTGAAAAAAAAACATTTGGTACCGTTTGCAAAAACAAAAAGTAATGTTTTACTCAATTTGACAGTAATGTACTTAGAATCCTGAGATAATGCGAATAAAGCAATAAAAATATATTCCAACATAATTCCTAATCCAAACGTGCAACGTGTCTAAAAATGCCTGTGATATTGAATACATGTGAGTTTTACTAGATACAGTTGTTTTTCTATAGTTTGCAAATACAAAAATGAGGTATTACTCAATATGACTGTATACTGTAACACTCAATATGACAGTTATTTAAACATAACTCCTACACCACACATGGAAAATGGCTAATAATGCCTGAAATAATGCATCTTTGGGAGTTCTACTGGAAACATAGGCTTTTTTAAATCTTGCAAATGCAAAAAGTAGTTTTTTACTCAATATGACTATAATGTTCTTAGAATCCTGAGATAATGCGAAAAAAGCAATAAAAATGTATTCAAACATAACTTCTAAACAACACATGCAAAATGGCTAATAATGCCTAGAGATATGTATTTTTGTTAGTAGTACTAGAAAAATGATCTTTTGTAAGGTTTCTAAAGACACAAGTTAGTTTTTTTATTCAATATAACAGTGTGACTGTCAACCTAAACCTGAAAGGTTTATAATCATAACTCCAAAACCAAATATGAACTTTGTCTAAAAAAGCCTGTAATATTGAATTTATGTGAGTTTGACCTGAATCAGTTATTTTGGAAAGGTTCAAAAATACAAAAATCAGGTTTTACTGGCCTCATATTGGTCAAACTCAAAATGTCAGTTTATGAAACATAACTCCAAAAATACACATGCAATATGTCTAATAATGCCTGAAGAAATGCATCTTTGTGAGTTTTCCTGAAAAAAAACATTTGGTACCGTTTGCAAAAACAAAAAGTAATGTTTTACTCAATTTGACAGTAATGTACTTAGAATCCTGAGATAATGCGAATAAAGCAATAAAAATGTATTCTAACATAATTCCTAATCCAAACGTGCAAAGTGTCTAAAAATGCCTGTGATATTGAATACATGTGAGTTTTACTAGATACAGTTGTTTTTATATGGTTTGCAAATACAAAAATTAGTGTATTACTCAATATGACTGTATACTGTAACACTCAATATGACAGTTATTTAAACATAACTCCTACACCACACATGGAAAATGGCTAATAATGCCTGAAATAATGCATCTTTGGGAGTTTTACTCGAAACATATGCTTTTTTAAATCTTGCAAATGCAAAAAGTAGTTTTTTACTCAATATGACTATAATCTTCTTAGAATCCTGAGATAATGCGAAAAAAGCAATAAAAATGTATTCAAACATAACTTCTAAACAACACATGCAAAATGGCTAATAATGCCTAGAGGTATGTATTTTTGTTACTAGTACTAGAAAAATGATCTTTTGTAAGGTTTCTAAAGACACAAGTTATTTTTTTTATTCAATATAACAGTGTGACTGTCAACCTAAACATGAAAGGTTTATAATCATAACTCCAAAACAGAATATGAACTTTGTCTAAAAAAAGCCTGTAATATTGAATTTATGTGAGTTTGACCTGAATCAGGTATTTTGGAAAGGTTCAAAAATACAAAATCAGGTTTCACTGGCCTCATATTGGTCAAACTCAAAATGTCAGTTTATGTAACATAACTCCAAAAATACACATCCAATATGTCTAATAATGCCTGAAGAAATGCATGTTTGAGAGTTTTCCTGAAAAAAAAAACATTTGGTACCGTTTGCAAAAACAAAAAGTAATGTTTTACTCAAGTTGACAGTAATGTACTTAGAATCCTGAGATAATGCGAATAAAGCAATAAAAATATATTCCAACATAATTCCTAATCCAAACGTGCAAAGTGTCTAAAAATGCCTGTGGTATTGAATACATGTGAGTTTTACTAGATACAGTTGTTTTTCTATAGTTTGCAAATACAAAAATGAGGTATTACTCAATATGACTGTATACTGTAACACTCAATATGACAGTTATTTAAACATAACTCCTACACCACACATGGAAAATGGCTAATAATGCCTGAAATAATGCATCTTTGGGAGTTCTACTGGAAACATAGGCTTTTTTGAATCTTGCAAATGCAAAAAGTAGTTTTTTACTCAATATGACTATAATGTTCTTAGAATCCTGAGATAATGCGAAAAAAGCAATAAAAATGTATTCAAACATAACTTCTAAACAACACATGCAAAATGGCTAATAATGCCTAGAGATATGTATTTTTGTTAGTAATACTAGAAAAATGATCTTTTGTAAGGTTTCTAAAGACACAAGTTAGTTTTTTTATTCAATATAACAGTGTGACTGTCAACCTAAATATGAAAGGTTTATAATCATAACTCCAAAACCAAACATGAACTTTGTCTAAAAAAGCCTGTAATATTGAATTTATGTGAGTTTGACCTGAATCAGGTATTTTGTAAAGGTTCAAAAATACAAAAATCAGGTTTTACTGGCCGCATATTGGTCAAACTCAAAATGTCAGTTTATGAAACATAACTCCAAAAATACACATGCAATATGTCTAATAATGCCTGAAGAAATGCATGTTTGAGAGTTTTCCTGAATAAAAAACATTTGGTACCGTTTGCAAAAACAAAAAGTAATGTTTTACTCAATTTGACAGTAATGTACTTAGAATCCTGAGATAATGCGAATAAAGCAATAAAAATATATTCCAACATAATTCCTAATCCAAACGTGCAAAGTGTCTAAAAATGCCTGTGATATTGAATACATGTGCGTTTTACTAGATACAGTTGTTTTTCTATAGTTTGCAAATACAAAAATGAGGTATTACTCAATATGACTGTATACTGTAACACTCAATATGACAGTTATTTAAACATAACTCCTACACCACACATGGAAAATGGCTAATAATGCCTGAAATAATGCATCTTTGGGAGTTCCACTGGAAACATAGGCTTTTTTAAATCTTGCAAATGCAAAAAGTAGTTTTTTACTCAATATGACTATAATGTCCTTAGAATCCTGAGATAATGCGAAAAAAGCAATAAAAATGTATTCAAACATAACTTCTAAACAACACATGCAAAATGGCTAATAATGCCTAGAGATATGTATTTTTGTTAGTAGTACTAGAAAAATGATCTTTTGTAAGGTTTCTAAAGACACAAGTTAGTTTTTTTATTCAATATAACAGTGTGACTGTCAACCTAAATATGAAAGGTTTATAATCATAACTCCAAAACCAAACATGAACTTTGTCTAAAAAAGCCTGTAATATTGAATTTATGTGAGTTTGACCTGAATCAGGTATTTTGGAAAGGTTCAAAAATACAAGAATTAGGTTTTACTGGCCTCATATTGGTCAAACTCAAAATGTCAGTTTATGAAACATAACTCCAAAAATACACATGCAATATGTCTAATAATGCCTGAAGAAATGCATCTTTGAGAGTTTTCCTGAAAAAAAAACATTTGGTACCGTTTGCAAAAACAAAAAGTAATGTTTTACTCAATTTGACAGTAATGTACTTAGAATCCTGAGATAATGCGAATAAAGCAATAAAAATATATTCCAACATAATTCCTAATCCAAACGTGCAAAGTGTCTAAAAATGCCTGTGATGTTGAATACATGTGAGTTTTAGTAGATACAGTTGTTTTTCTATTGTTTGCAAATACAAAAATGAGGTATTACTCAATATGACTGTATACTGTAACACTCAATATGACAGTTATTTAAACATAACTCCTACACCACACATGGAAAATGGCTAATAATGCCTGAAATAATGCATCTTTGGGAGTTCCACTGGAAACATAGGCTTTTTTAAATCTTGCAAATGCAAAAAGTAGTTATTTACTCAATATGACTATAATGTTCTTAGAATCCTGAGATAATGCGAAAAAAGCAATAAAAATGTATTCAAACATAACTTCTAAACAACACATGCAAAATGGCTAATAATGCCTAGAGATATGTATTTTTGTTAGTAGTACTAGAAAAATGATCTTTTGTAAGGTTTCTAAAGACACAAGTTAGTTTTTTTATTCAATATAGCAGTGTGACTGTCAACCTAAATATGAAAGGTTTATAATCATAACTCCAAAACCAAACATGAACTTTGTCTAAAAAAGCCTGTAATATTGAATTTATGGGAGTTTGACCTGAATCAGGTATTTTGGAAAGGTTCAAAAATACAAAAATCAGGTTTTACTGGCCTCATATTGGTCAAACTCAAAATGTCAGTTTATGAAACATAACTCCAAAAATACACATGCAATATGTCTAATAATGCCTGAAGAAATGCATGTTTGAGAGTTTTCCTGAAAAAAAAACATTTGGTACCGTTTGCAAAAACAAAAAGTAATGTTTTACTCAATTTGACAGTAATGTACTTAGAATCCTGAGATAATGCGAATAAAGCAATAAAAATATATTCCAACATAATTCCTAATCCAAACGTGCAAAGTGTCTAAAAATGCCTGTGATATTGAATACATGTGAGTTTTACTAGATACAGTTGTTTTTCTATAGTTTGCAAATACAAAAATGAGGTATTACTCAATATTACTGTATACTGTAACACTCAACATGACAGTTATTTAAACATAACTCCTACACCACACATGGAAAATGGCTAATAATGCCTGAAATAATGCATCTTTGGGAGTTCTACTGGAAACATAGGCTTTTTTAAATCTTGCAAATGCAAAAAGTAGTTTTTTACTCAATATGACTATAATCTTCTTAGAATCCTGAGATAATGCGAAAAAAGCAATAAAAATGTATTCAAACATAACTTCTAAACAACACATGCAAAATGGCTAATAATGCCTAGAGATATGTATTTTTGTTACTAGTACTAGAAAAATGATATTTTGTAAGGTTTCTAAAGACACAAGTTAGTTTTTTTATTCAATATAACAGTGTGACTGTCAACCTAAACATGAAAGGTTTATAATCATAACTCCAAAACCAAACATGAACTTTGTCTAAAAAAGCCTGTAATATTGAATTTATGTGAGTTTGACCTGAATCAGGTATTTTGGAAAGGTTCAAAAATACAAGAATTAGGTTTTACTGGCCTCATATTGGTCAAACTCAAAATGTCAGTTTATGAAACATAACTCCAAAAATACACATGCAATATGTCTAATAATGCCTGAAGAAATGCATGTTTGAGAGTTTTCCTGAATAAAAAACATTTGGTACCGTTTGCAAAAACAAAAAGTAATGTTTTACTCAATTTGACAGTAATGTACTTAGAATCCTGAGATAATGCGAATAAAGCAATAAAAATGTATTCCAACATAATTCCTAATCCAAACGTGCAAAGTGTCTAAAAATGCCTGTGATATTGAATACATGTGAGTTTTACTAGATACAGTTGTTTTTCTATAGTTTGCAAATACAAAAATGAGGTATTACTCAATATGACTGTATACTGTAACACTCAATATGACAGTTATTTAAACATAACTCCTACACCACACATGGAAAATGGCTAATAATGCCTGAAATAATGCATCTTTGGGAGTTCTACTGGAAACATAGGCTTTTTTAAATCTTGCAAATGCAAAAAGTAGTTTTTTACTCAATATGACTATAATGTTCTTAGAATCCTGAGATAATGCGAAAAAAGCAATAAAAATGTATTCAAACATAACTTCTAAACAACACATGCAAAATGGCTAATAATGCCTAGAGATATGTATTTTTGTTAGTAGTACTAGAAAAATGATCTTTTGTAAGGTTTCTAAAGACACAAGTTAGTTTTTTTATTCAATATAACAGTGTGACTGTCAACCTAAATATGAAAGGTTTATAATCATAACTCCAAAACCAAACATGAACTTTGTCTAAAAAAGCCTGTAATATTGAATTTATGTGAGTTTGACCTTAATCAGGTATTTTGGAAAGGTTCAAAAATACAAAAATTAAGTTTTACTGGCCTCATATTGGTCAAACTCAAAATGTCAGTTTATGAAACATAACTCCAGAAATACACATGCAATATGTCTAATAATGCCTGAAGAAATGCATCTTTGTGAGTTTTCCTGAAAAAAAACATTTGGTACCGTTTGCAAAAACAAAAAGTAATGTTTTACTCAATTTGACAGTAATGTACTTAGAATCCTGAGATAATGCGAATAAAGCAATAAAAATGTATTCTAACATAATTCCTAATCCAAACGTGCAAAGTGTCTAAAAATGCCTGTGATATTGAATACATGTGAGTTTTACTAGATACAGTTGTTTTTCTATGGTTTGCAAATACAAAAATTAGTGTATTACTCAATATGACTTTATACTGTAACACTCAATATGATAGTTATTTAAACATAACTCCTACACCACACATGGAAAATGGCTAATAATGCCTGAAATAATGCATCTTTGGGAGTTCCACTGGAAACATAGGCTTTTTTAAATCTTGCAAATGCAAAAAGTAGTTTTTTACTCAATATGACTATAATGTTCTTAGAATCCTGAGATAATGCGAAAAAAGCAATAAAAATGTATTCAAACATAACTTCTAAACAACACATGCAAAATGGCTAATAATGCCTAGAGATATGTATTTTTGTTAGTAGTACTAGAAAAATGATCTTTTGTAAGGTTTCTAAAGACACAAGTTAGTTTTTTTATTCAATATAACAGTGTGACTGTCAACCTAAACCTGAAAGGTTTATAATCATAACTCCAAAACCAAATATGAACTTTGTCTAAAAAAGCCTGTAATATTGAATTTATGTGAGTTTGACCTGAATCAGGTATTTTGGAAAGGTTCAAAAATACAAAAATCAGGTTTTACTGGCCTCATATTGGTCAAACTCAAAATGTCAGTTTATGAAACATAACTCCAAAAATACACATGCAATATGTCTAATAATGCCTGAAGAAATGCATCTTTGTGAGTTTTCCTGAAAAAAAACATTTGGTACCGTTTGCAAAAACAAAAAGTAATGTTTTACTCAATTTGACAGTAATGTACTTAGAATCCTGAGATAATGCGAATAAAGCAATAAAAATGTATTCTAACATAATTCCTAATCCAAACGTGCAAAGTGTCTAAAAATGCCTGTGATATTGAATACATGTGAGTTTTACTGGATACAGTTGTTTTTCTATAGTTTGCAAATACAAAAATTAGTGTATTACTCAATATGACTGTATACTGTAACACTCAATATGACAGTTATTTAAACATAACTCCTACACCACACATGGAAAATGGCTAATAATGCCTGAAATAATGCATCTTTGGGAGTTTTACTCGAAACATATGCTTTTTTAAATCTTGCAAATGCAAAAAGTAGTTTTTTACTCAATATGACTATAATCTTCTTAGAATCCTGAGATAATGCGAAAAAAGCAATAAAAATGTATTCAAACATAACTTCTAAACAACACATGCAAAATGGCTAATAATGCCTAGAGGTATGTATTTTTGTTACTTGTACTAGAAAAATGATCTTTTGTAAGGTTTCTAAAGACACAAGTTAGTTTTTTTATTCAATATAACAGTGTGACTGTCAACCTAAACATGAAAGGTTTATAAACATAACTCCAAAACAGAATATGAACTTTGTCTAAAAAAAGCCTGTAATATTGAATTTATGTGAGTTTGACCTGAATCAGGTATTTTGAAAAGGTTCAAAAATACAAAATCAGGTTTCACTGGCCTCATATTGGTCAAACTCAAAATGTCAGTTTATGTAACATAACTCCAAAAATACACATCCAATATGTCTAATAATGCCTGAAGAAATGCATGTTTGAGAGTTTTCCTGAAAAAAAAAACATTTGGTACCGTTTGCAAAAACAAAAAGTTATGTTTTACTCAAGTTGACAGTAATGTACTTAGAATCCTGAGATAATGCGAATAAAGCAATAAAAATATATTCCAACATAATTCCTAATCCAAACGTGCAAAGTGTCTAAAAATGCCTGTGGTATTGAATACATGTGAGTTTTACTAGATACAGTTGTTTTTCTATAGTTTGCAAATACAAAAATGAGGTATTACTCAATATGACTGTATACTGTAACACTCAATATGACAGTTATTTAAACATAACTCCTACACCACACATGGAAAATGGCTAATAATGCCTGAAATAATGCATCTTTGGGAGTTCTACTGGAAACATAGGCTTTTTTGAATCTTGCAAATGCAAAAAGTAGTTTTTTACTCAATATGACTATAATGTTCTTAGAATCCTGAGATAATGCGAAAAAAAGCATTAAAAATGTATTCAAACATAACTTCTAAACAACACATGCAAAATGGCTAATAATGCCTAGAGATATGTATTTTTGTTAGTAATACTAGAAAAATGATCTTTTGTAAGGTTTCTAAAGACACAAGTTAGTTTTTTTATTCAATATAACAGTGTGACTGTCAACCTAAATATGAAAGGTTTATAATCATAACTCCAAAACCAAACATGAACTTTGTCTAAAAAAGCCTGTAATATTGAATTTATGGGAGTTTGACCTGAATCAGGTATTTTGGAAAGGTTCAAAAATACAAAAATCAGGTTTTACTGGCCTCATATTGGTCAAACTCAAAATGTCAGTTTATGAAACATAACTCCAAAAATACACATGCAATATGTCTAATAATGCCTGAAGAAATGCATGTTTGAGAGTTTTCCTGAATAAAAAACATTTGGTACCGTTTGCAAAAACAAAAAGTAATGTTTTACTCAATTTGACAGTAATGTACTTAGAATCCTGAGATAATGCGAATAAAGCAATAAAAATATATTCCAACATAATTCCTAATCCAAACGTGCAAAGTGTCTAAAAATGCCTGTGATATTGAATACATGTGAGTTTTACTAGATACAGTTGTTTTTCTATAGTTTGCAAATACAAAAATGAGGTATTACTCAATATTACTGTATACTGTAACACTCAACATGACAGTTATTTAAACATAACTCCTACACCACACATGGAAAATGGCTAATAATGCCTGACATAATGCATCTTTGGGAGTTCTACTGGAAACATAGGCTTTTTTAACTCTTGCAAATGCAAAAAGTAGTTTTTTACTCAATATGACTATAATCTTCTTAGAATCCTGAGATAATGCGAAAAAAGCAATAAAAATGTATTCAAACATAACTTCTAAACAACACATGCAAAATGGCTAATAATGCCTAGAGATATGTATTTTTGTTAGTAGTACTAGAAAAACGATCTTTTGTAAGGTTTCTAAAGACAAAAGTTAGTTTTTTTTATTCAATATAACAGTGTGACTGTCAACCTAAATATGAAAGGTTTATAATCATAACTCCAAAACCAAACATGAACTTTGTCTAAAAAAGCCTGTAATATTGAATTTATGTGAGTTTGACCTGAATCAGGTATTTTGGAAAGGTTCAAAAATACAAAAATTAAGTTTTACTGGCCTCATATTGGTCAAACTCAAAATGTCAGTTTATGAAACATAACTCCAAAAATACACATGCAATATGTCTAATAATGCCTGAAGAAATGCATCTTTGAGAGTTTTCCTGAAAAAAAAAACATTTGGTACCGTTTGCAAAAACAAAAAGTAATGTTTTACTCAATTTGACAGTAATGTACTTAGAATCCTGAGATAATGCGAATAAAGCAATAAAAATATATTCCAACATAATTCCTAATCCAAACGTGCAAAGTGTCTAAAAATGCCTGTGATATTGAATACATGTGAGTTTTACTAGATCCAGTTGTTTTTCTATAGTTTGCAAATACAAAAATGAGGTATTACTCAATATGACTGTATACTGTAACACTCAATATGACAGTTATTTAAACATAACTCCTACACCACACATGGAAAATGGCTAATAATGCCTGAAATAATGCATCTTTGGGAGTTCTACTGGAAACATAGGCTTTTTTAAATCTTGCAAATGCAAAAAGTAGTTATTTACTCAATATGACTATAATGTTCTTAGAATCCTGAGATAATGCGAAAAAAGCAATAAAAATATATTCCAACATAATTCCTAATCCAAACGTGCAAAGTGTCTAAAAATGCCTGTGATATTGAATACATGTGCGTTTTACTAGATACAGTTGTTTTTCTATAGTTTGCAAATACAAAAATGAGGTATTACTCAATATGACTGTATACTGTAACACTCAATATGACAGTTATTTAAACATAACTCCTACACCACACATGGAAAATGGCTAATAATGCCTGAAATAATGCATCTTTGGGAGTTCCACTGGAAACATAGGCTTTTTTAAATCTTGCAAATGCAAAAAGTAGTTTTTTACTCAATATGACTATAATGTCCTTAGAATCCTGAGATAATGCGAAAAAAGCAATAAAAATGTATTCAAACATAACTTCTAAACAACACATGCAAAATGGCTAATAATGCCTAGAGATATGTATTTTTGTTAGTAGTACTAGAAAAATGATCTTTTGTAAGGTTTCTAAAGACACAAGTTAGTTTTTTTATTCAATATAGCAGTGTGACTGTCAACCTAAATATGAAAGGTTTATAATCATAACTCCAAAACCAAACATGAACTTTGTCTAAAAAAGCCTGTAATATTGAATTTATGGGAGTTTGACCTGAATCAGGTATTTTGGAAAGGTTCAAAAATACAAAAATCAGGTTTTACTGGCCTCATATTGGTCAAACTCAAAATGTCAGTTTATGAAACATAACTCCAAAAATACACATGCAATATGTCTAATAATGCCTGAAGAAATGCATGTTTGAGAGTTTTCCTGAAAAAAAAACATTTGGTACCGTTTGCAAAAAAAAAAAGTAATGTTTTACTCAATTTGACAGTAATGTACTTAGAATCCTGAGATAATGCGAATAAAGCAATAAAAATATATTCCAACATAATTCCTAATCCAAACGTGCAAAGTGTCTAAAAATGCCTGTGATATTGAATACATGTGAGTTTTACTAGATACAGTTGTTTTTCTATAGTTTGCAAATACAAAAATGAGGTATTACTCAATATTACTGTATACTGTAACACTCAACATGACAGTTATTTAAACATAACTCCTACACCACACATGGAAAATGGCTAATAATGCCTGAAATAATGCATCTTTGGGAGTTCTACTGGAAACATAGGCTTTTTTAAATCTTGCAAATGCAAAAAGAAGTTTTTTACTCAATATGACTATAATCTTCTTAGAATCCTGAGATAATGCGAAAAAAGCAATAAAAATGTATTCAAACATAACTTCTAAACAACACATGCAAAATGGCTAATAATGCCTAGAGATATGTATTTTTGTTAGTAGTACTAGAACAATGATCTTTTGTAAGGTTTCTAAAGACACAAGTTAGTTTTTTTATTCAATATAACAGTGTGACTGTCAACCTAAATATGAAAGGTTTATAATCATAACTCCAAAACCAAACATGAACTTTGTCTAAAAAAGCCTGTAATATTGAATTTATGGGAGTTTGACCTGAATCAGGTATTTTGGAAAGGTTCAAAAATACAAGAATTAGGTTTTACTGGCCTCATATTGGTCAAACTCAAAATGTCAGTTTATGAAACATAACTCCAAAAATACACATGCAATATGTCTAATAATGCCTGAAGAAATGCATGTTTGAGAGTTTTCCTGAATAAAAAACATTTGGTACCGTTTGCAAAAACAAAAAGTAATGTTTTACTCAATTTGACAGTAATGTACTTAGAATCCTGAGATAATGCGAATAAAGCAATAAAAATGTATTCCAACATAATTCCTAATCCAAACGTGCAAAGTGTCTAAAAATGCCTGTGATATTGAATACATGTGAGTTTTACTAGATACAGTTGTTTTTCTATAGTTTGCAAATACAAAAATGAGGTATTACTCAATATGACTGTATACTGTAACACTCAATATGACAGTTATTTAAACATAACTCCTACACCACACATGGAAAATGGCTAATAATGCCTGAAATAATGCATCTTTGGGAGTTTTACTCGAAACATATGCTTTTTTAAATCTTGCAAATGCAAAAAGTTGTTTTTTACTCAATATGACTATAATCTTCTTAGAATCCTGAGATAATGCGAAAAAAGCAATAAAAATGTATTCAAACATAACTTCTAAACAACACATGCAAAACGGCTAATAATGCCTAGAGGTATGTATTTTTGTTACTAGTACTAGAAAAATGATCTTTTGTAAGGTTTCTAAAGACGCAAGTTAGTTTTTTTATTCAATATAACAGTGTGACTGTCAACCTAAACATGAAAGGTTTATAATCATAACTCCAAAACCAAACATGAACTTTGTCTAAAAAAGCCTGTAATATTGAATTTATGTGAGTTTGACCTGAATCAGGTATTTTGGAAAGGTTCAAAAATACAAGAATTAGGTTTTACTGGCCTCATATTGGTCAAACTCAAAATGTCAGTTTATGAAACATAACTCCAAAAATACACATGCAATATGTCTAATAATGCCTGAAGAAATGCATGTTTGAGAGTTTTCCTGAATAAAAAACATTTGGTACCGTTTGCAAAAACAAAAAGTAATGTTTTACTCAATTTGACAGTAATGTACTTAGAATCCTGAGATAATGCGAATAAAGCAATAAAAATGTATTCCAACATAATTCCTAATCCAAACGTGCAAAGTGTCTAAAAATGCCTGTGATATTGAATACACGTGAGTTTTACTAGATACAGTTGTTTTTCTATAGTTTGCAAATACAAAAATGAGGTATTACTCAATATGACTGTATACTGTAACACTCAATATGACAGTTATTTAAACATAACTCCTACACCACACATGGAAAATGGCTAATAATGCCTGAAATAATGCATCTTTGGGAGTTCTACTGGAAACATAGGCTTTTTTAAATCTTGCAAATGCAAAAAGTAGTTTTTTACTCAATATGACTATAATGTTCTTAGAATCCTGAGATAATGCGAAAAAAGCAATAAAAATGTATTCAAACATAACTTCTAAACAACACATGCAAAATGGCTAATAATGCCTAGAGATATGTATTTTTGTTAGTAGTACTAGAAAAATGATCTTTTGTAAGGTTTCTAAAGACACAAGTTAGTTTTTTTATTCAATATAACAGTGTGACTGTCAACCTAAATATGAAAGGTTTATAATCATAACTCCAAAACCAAACATGAACTTTGTCTAAAAAAGCCTGTAATATTGAATTTATGTGAGTTTGACCTTAATCAGGTATTTTGGAAAGGTTCAAAAATACAAAAATTAAGTTTTACTGGCCTCATATTGGTCAAACTCAAAATGTCAGTTTATGAAACATAACTCCAGAAATACACATGCAATATGTCTAATAATGCCTGAAGAAATGCATCTTTGTGAGTTTTCCTGAAAAAAAACATTTGGTACCGTTTGCAAAAACAAAAAGTAATGTTTTACTCAATTTGACAGTAATGTACTTAGAATCCTGAGATAATGCGAATAAAGCAATAAAAATGTATTCTAACATAATTCCTAATCCAAACGTGCAAAGTGTCTAAAAATGCCTGTGATATTGAATACATGTGAGTTTTACTAGATACAGTTGTTTTTCTATGGTTTGCAAATACAAAAATTAGTGTATTACTCAATATGACTTTATACTGTAACACTCAATATGATAGTTATTTAAACATAACTCCTACACCACACATGGAAAATGGCTAATAATGCCTGAAATAATGCATCTTTGGGAGTTCCACTGGAAACATAGGCTTTTTTAAATCTTGCAAATGCAAAAAGTAGTTTTTTACTCAATATGACTATAATGTTCTTAGAATCCTGAGATAATGCGAAAAAAGCAATAAAAATGTATTCAAACATAACTTCTAAACAACACATGCAAAATGGCTAATAATGCCTAGAGATATGTATTTTTGTTAGTAGTACTAGAAAAATGATCTTTTGTAAGGTTTCTAAAGACACAAGTTAGTTTTTTTATTCAATATAACAGTGTGACTGTCAACCTAAACCTGAAAGGTTTATAATCATAACTCCAAAACCAAATATGAACTTTGTCTAAAAAAGCCTGTAATATTGAATTTATGTGAGTTTGACCTGAATCAGTTATTTTGGAAAGGTTCAAAAATACAAAAATCAGGTTTTACTGGCCTCATATTGGTCAAACTCAAAATGTCAGTTTATGAAACATAACTCCAAAAATACACATGCAATATGTCTAATAATGCCTGAAGAAATGCATCTTTGTGAGTTTTCCTGAAAAAAAACATTTGGTACCGTTTGCAAAAACAAAAAGTAATGTTTTACTCAATTTGACAGTAATGTACTTAGAATCCTGAGATAATGCGAATAAAGCAATAAAAATGTATTCTAACATAATTCCTAATCCAAACGTGCAAAGTGTCTAAAAATGCCTGTGATATTGAATACATGTGAGTTTTACTAGATACAGTTGTTTTTCTATGATTTGCAAATACAAAAATTAGTGTATTACTCAATATGACTGTATACTGTAACACTCAATATGACAGTTATTTAAACATAACTCCTACACCACACATGGAAAATGGCTAATAATGCCTGAAATAATGCATCTTTGGGAGTTTTACTCGAAACATATGCTTTTTTAAATCTTGCAAATGCAAAAAGTAGTTTTTTACTCAATATGACTATAATCTTCTTAGAATCCTGAGATAATGCGAAAAAAGCAATAAAAATGTATTCAAACATAACTTCTAAACAACACATGCAAAATGGCTAATAATGCCTAGAGGTATGTATTTTTGTTACTTGTACTAGAAAAATGATCTTTTGTAAGGTTTCTAAAGACACAAGTTAGTTTTTTTATTCAATATAACAGTGTGACTGTCAACCTAAACATGAAAGGTTTATAATCATAACTCCAAAACAGAATATGAACTTTGTCTAAAAAAAGCCTGTAATATTGAATTTATGTGAGTTTGACCTGAATCAGGTATTTTGAAAAGGTTCAAAAATACAAAATCAGGTTTCACTGGCCTCATATTGGTCAAACTCAAAATGTCAGTTTATGTAACATAACTCCAAAAATACACATCCAATATGTCTAATAATGCCTGAAGAAATGCATGTTTGAGAGTTTTCCTGAAAAAAAAAAACATTTGGTACCGTTTGCAAAAACAAAAAGTAATGTTTTACTCAAGTTGACAGTAATGTACTTAGAATCCTGAGATAATGCGAATAAAGCAATAAAAATATATTCCAACATAATTCCTAATCCAAACGTGCAAAGTGTCTAAAAATGCCTGTGGTATTGAATACATGTGAGTTTTACTAGATACAGTTGTTTTTCTATAGTTTGCAAATACAAAAATGAGGTATTACTCAATATGACTGTATACTGTAACACTCAATATGACAGTTATTTAAACATAACTCCTACACCACACATGGAAAATGGCTAATAATGCCTGAAATAATGCATCTTTGGGAGTTCTACTGGAAACATAGGCTTTTTTGAATCTTGCAAATGCAAAAAGTAGTTTTTTACTCAATATGACTATAATGTTCTTAGAATCCTGAGATAATGCGAAAAAAGCATTAAAAATGTATTCAAACATAACTTCTAAACAACACATGCAAAATGGCTAATAATGCCTAGAGATATGTATTTTTGTTAGTAATACTAGAAAAATGATCTTTTGTAAGGTTTCTAAAGACACAAGTTAGTTTTTTTATTCAATATAACAGTGTGACTGTCAACCTAAATATGAAAGGTTTATAATCATAACTCCAAAACCAAACATGAACTTTGTCTAAAAAAGCCTGTAATATTGAATTTATGGGAGTTTGACCTGAATCAGGTATTTTGGAAAGGTTCAAAAATACAAAAATCAGGTTTTACTGGCCTCATATTGGTCAAACTCAAAATGTCAGTTTACGAAACATAACTCCAAAAATACACATGCAATATGTCTAATAATGCCTGAAGAAATGCATGTTTGAGAGTTTTCCTGAATAAAAAACATTTGGTACCGTTTGCAAAAACAAAAAGTAATGTTTTACTCAATTTGACAGTAATGTACTTAGAATCCTGAGATAATGCGAATAAAGCAATAAAAATATATTCCAACATAATTCCTAATCCAAACGTGCAAAGTGTCTAAAAATGCCTGTGATATTGAATACATGTGAGTTTTACTAGATACAGTTGTTTTTCTATAGTTTGCAAATACAAAAATGAGGTATTACTCAATATTACTGTATACTGTAACACTCAACATGACAGTTATTTAAACATAACTCCTACACCACACATGGAAAATGGCTAATAATGCCTGACATAATGCATCTTTGGGAGTTCTACTGGAAACATAGGCTTTTTTAAATCTTGCAAATGCAAAAAGTAGTTTTTTACTCAATATGACTATAATCTTCTTAGAATCCTGAGATAATGCGAAAAAAGCAATAAAAATGTATTCAAACATAACTTCTAAACAACACATGCAAAATGGCTAATAATGCCTAGAGATATGTATTTTTGTTAGTAGTACTAGAAAAACGATCTTTTGTAAGGTTTCTAAAGACAAAAGTTAGTTTTTTTTATTCAATATAACAGTGTGACTGTCAACCTAAATATGAAAGGTTTATAATCATAACTCCAAAACCAAACATGAACTTTGTCTAAAAAAGCCTGTAATATTGAATTTATGTGAGTTTGACCTGAATCAGGTATTTTGGAAAGGTTCAAAAATACAAAAATTAAGTTTTACTGGCCTCATATTGGTCAAACTCAAAATGTCAGTTTATGAAACATAACTCCAAAAATACACATGCAATATGTCTAATAATGCCTGAAGAAATGCATGTTTGAGAGTTTTCCTGAAAAAAAAACATTTGGTACCGTTTGCAAAAACAAAAAGTAATGTTTTACTCAATTTGACAGTAATGTACTTAGAATCCTGAGATAATGCGAATAAAGCAATAAAAATATATTCCAACATAATTCCTAATCCAAACGTGCAAAGTGTCTAAAAATGCCTGTGATATTGAATACATGTGAGTTTTACTAGATCCAGTTGTTTTTCTATAGTTTGCAAATACAAAAATGAGGTATTACTCAATATGACTGTATACTGTAACACTCAATATGACAGTTATTTAAACATAACTCCTACACCACACATGGAAAATGGCTAATAATGCCTGAAATAATGCATCTTTGGGAGTTCTACTGGAAACATAGGCTTTTTTAAATCTTGCAAATGCAAAAAGTAGTTATTTACTCAATATGACTATAATGTTCTTAGAATCCTGAGATAATGCGAAAAAAGCAATAAAAATATATTCCAACATAATTCCTAATCCAAACGTGCAAAGTGTCTAAAAATGCCTGTGATATTGAATACATGTGCGTTTCACTAGATACAGTTGTTTTTCTATAGTTTGCAAATACAAAAATGAGGTATTACTCAATATGACTGTATACTGTAACACTCAATATGACAGTTATTTAAACATAACTCCTACACCACACATGGAAAATGGCTAATAATGCCTGAAATAATGCATCTTTGGGAGTTCCACTGGAAACATAGGCTTTTTTAAATCTTGCAAATGCAAAAAGTAGTTTTTTACTCAATATGACTATAATGTCCTTAGAATCCTGAGATAATGCGAAAAAAGCAATAAAAATGTATTCAAACATAACTTCTAAACAACACATGCAAAATGGCTAATAATGCCTAGAGATATGTATTTTTGTTAGTGGTACTAGAAAAATGATCTTTTGTAAGGTTTGTAAAGACACAAGTTAGTTTTTTTATTCAATATAGCAGTGTGACTGTCAACCTAAATATGAAAGGTTTATAATCATAACTCCAAAACCAAACATGAACTTTGTCTAAAAAAGCCTGTAATATTGAATTTATGGGAGTTTGACCTGAATCAGGTATTTTGGAAAGGTTCAAAAATACAAAAATCAGGTTTTACTGGCCTCATATTGGTCAAACTCAAAATGTCAGTTTATGAAACATAACTCCAAAAATACACATGCAATATGTCTAATAATGCCTGAAGAAATGCATGTTTGAGAGTTTTCCTGAAAAAAAAACATTTGGTACCGTTTGCAAAAACAAAAAGTAATGTTTTACTCAATTTGACAGTAATGTACTTAGAATCCTGAGATAATGCGAATAAAGCAATAAAAATATATTCCAACATAATTCCTAATCCAAACGTGCAAAGTGTCTAAAAATGCCTGTGATATTGAATACATGTGAGTTTTACTAGATACAGTTGTTTTTCTATAGTTTGCAAATACAAAAATGAGGTATTACTCAATATTACTGTATACTGTAACACTCAACATGACAGTTATTTAAACATAACTCCTACACCACACATGGAAAATGGCTAATAATGCCTGAAATAATGCATCTTTGGGAGTTCTACTGGAAACATAGGCTTTTTTAAATCTTGCAAATGCAAAAAGTAGTTTTTTACTCAATATGACTATAATCTTCTTAGAATCCTGAGATAATGCGAAAAAAGCAATAAAAATGTATTCAAACATAACTTCTAAACAACACATGCAAAATGGCTAATAATGCCTAGAGATATGTATTTTTGTTACTAGTACTAGAAAAATGATCTTTTGTAAGGTTTCTAAAGACACAAGTTAGTTTTTTTATTCAATATAACAGTGTGACTGTCAACCTAAACATGAAAGGTTTATAATCATAACTCCAAAACCAAACATGAACTTTGTCTAAAAAAGCCTGTAATATTGAATTTATGTGAGTTTGACCTGAATCAGGTATTTTGGAAAGGTTCAAAAATACAAGAATTAGGTTTTACTGGCCTCATATTGGTCAAACTCAAAATGTCAGTTTATGAAACATAACTCCAAAAATACACATGCAATATGTCTAATAATGCCTGAAGAAATGCATGTTTGAGAGTTTTCCTGAATAAAAAACATTTGGTACCGTTTGCAAAAACAAAAAGTAATGTTTTACTCAATTTGACAGTAATGTACTTAGAATCCTGAGATAATGCGAATAAAGCAATAAAAATGTATTCCAACATAATTCCTAATCCAAACGTGCAAAGTGTCTAAAAATGCCTGTGATATTGAATACATGTGAGTTTTACTAGATACAGTTGTTTTTCTATAGTTTGCAAATACAAAAATGAGGTATTACTCAATATGACTGTATACTGTAACACTCAATATGACAGTTATTTAAACATAACTCCTACACCACACATGGAAAATGGCTAATAATGCCTGAAATAATGCATCTTTGGGAGTTTTACTCGAAACATATGCTTTTTTAAATCTTGCAAATGCAAAAAGTTGTTTTTTACTCAATATGACTATAATCTTCTTAGAATCCTGAGATAATGCGAAAAAAGCAATAAAAATGTATTCAAACATAACTTCTAAACAACACATGCAAAACGGCTAATAATGCCTAGAGGTATGTATTTTTGTTACTAGTACTAGAAAAATGATCTTTTGTAAGGTTTCTAAAGACACAAGTTAGTTTTTTTATTCAATATAACAGTGTGACTGTCAACCTAAACATGAAAGGTTTATAATCATAACTCCAAAACAGAATATGAACTTTGTCTAAAAAAAGCCTGTAATATTGCATTTATGGGAGTTTGACCTGAATCAGGTATTTTGGAAAGGTTCAAAAATACAAAAATCAGGTTTTACTGGCCTCATATTGGTCAAACTCAAAATGTCAGTTTATGAAACATAACTCCAAAAATACACATGCAATCTGTCTAATAATGCCTGAAGAAATGCATCTTTGAGAGTTTTCCTGAAAAAAAAAAACATTTGGTACCGTTTGCAAAAACAAAAAGTAATGTTTTACTCAATTTGACAGTAATGTACTTAGAATCCTGAGATAATGCGAATAAAGCAATAAAAATATATTCCAACATAATTCCTAATCCAAACGTGCAAAGTGTCTAAAAATGCCTGTGATATTGAATACATGTGAGTTTTACTAGATACAGTTGTTTTTCTATAGTTTGCAAATACAAAAATGAGGTATTACTCAATATTACTGTATACTGTAACACTCAACATGACAGTTATTTAAACATAACTCCTACACCACACATGGAAAATGGCTAATAATGCCTGAAATAATGCATCTTTGGGAGTTCTACTGGAAACATAGGCTTTTTTAAATCTTGCAAATGCAAAAAGTAGTTTTTCACTCAATATGACTATAATCTTCTTAGAATCCTGAGATAATGCGAAAAAAGCAATAAAAATGTATTCAAACATAACTTCTAAACAACACATGCAAAATGGCTAATAATGCCTAGAGATATGTATTTTTGTTAGTAGTACTAGAAAAATGATCTTTTGTAAGGTTTCTAAAGACACAAGTTAGTTTTTTTATTCAATATAACAGTGTGACTGTCAACCTAAATATGAAAGGTTTATAATCATAACTCCAAAACCAAACATGAACTTTGTCTAAAAAAGCCTGTAATATTGAATTTATGTGAGTTTGACCTGAATCAGGTATTTTGGAAAGGTTCAAAAATACAAAAATTAAGTTTTACTGGCCTCATATTGGTCAAACTCAAAATGTCACTTTATGAAACATAACTCCAAAAATACACATGCAATATGTCTAATAATGCCTGAAGAAATGCATGTTTGAGAATTTTCCTGAAAAAAAAACATTTGGTACCGTTTGCAAAAACAAAAAGTAATGTTTTACTCAATTTGACAGTAATGTACTTAGAATCCTGAGATAATGCGAATAAAGCAATAAAAATATATTCCAACATAATTCCTAATCCAAACGTGCAAAGTGTCTAAAAATGCCTGTGATATTGAATACATGTGAGTTTTACTAGATCCAGTTGTTTTTCTATAGTTTGCAAATACAAAAATGAGGTATTACTCAATATGACTGTATACTGTAACACTCAATATGACAGTTATTTAAACATAACTCCTACACCACACATGGAAAATGGCTAATATTGCCTGAAATAATGCATCTTTGGGAGTTTTACTGGAAACATAGGCTTTTTTAAATCTTGCAAATGCAAAAAGTAGTTATTTACTCAATATGACTATAATGTTCTTAGAATCCTGAGATAATGCGAAAAAAGCAATAAAAATATATTCCAACATAATTCCTAATCCAAACGTGCAAAGTGTCTAAAAATGCCTGTGATATTGAATACATGTGCGTTTTACTAGATACAGTTGTTTTTCTATAGTTTGCAAATACAAAAATTAGGTATTACTCAATATGACTGTATACTGTAACACTCAATATGACAGTTATTTAAAAATAACTCCTACACCACACATGGAAAATGGCTAATAATGCCTGAAATAATGCATCTTTGGGAGTTCCACTGGAAACATAGGCTTTTTTAAATCTTGCAAATGCAAAAAGTAGTTTTTTACTCAATATGACTATAATGTCCTTAGAATCCTGAGATAATGCGAAAAAAGCAATAAAAATGTATTCAAACATAACTTCTAAACAACACATGCAAAATGGCTAATAATGCCTAGAGATATGTATTTGTGTTAGTACTACTAGAAAAATGATCTTTTGTAAGGTTTCTAAAGACACAAGTTAGTTTTTTTATTCAATATAACAGTGTGACTGTCAACCTAAATATGAAAGGTTTATAATCATAACTCCAAAACCAAACATGAAATGTGTCTAAAAAAGCCTGTAATATTGAATTTATGTGAGTTTGACCGGAATCAGGTATTTTGGAAAGGTTCAAAAATACAAGAATTAGGTTTTACTGGCCTCATATTGGTCAAACTCAAAATGTCAGTTTATGAAACATAACTCCAAAAATACACATGCAATATGTCTAATAATGCCTGAAGAAATGCATCTTTGAGAGTTTTCCTGAAAAAAAAACATTTGGTACCGTTTGCAAAAACAAAAAGTAATGTTTTACTCAATTTGACAGTAATGTACTTAGAATCCTGAGATAATGCGAATAAAGCAATAAAAATATATTCCAACATAATTCCTAATCCAAACGTGCAAAGTGTCTAAAAATGCCTGTGATGTTGAATACATGTGAGTTTTAGTAGATACAGTTTTTTTTCTATTGTTTGCAAATACAAAAATGAGGTATTACTCAATATGACTGTATACTGTAACACTCAATATGACAGTTATTTAAACATAACTCCTACACCACACATGGAAAATGGCTAATAATGCCTGAAATAATGCATCTTTGGGAGTCCTACTGGAAACATAGGCTTTTTTAAATCTTGCAAATGCAAAAAGTAGTTATTTACTCAATATGACTATAATGTTCTTAGAATCCTGAGATAATGCGAAAAAAGCAATAAAAATGTATTCAAACATAACTTCTAAACAACACATGCAAAATGGCTAATAATGCCTAGAGATATGTATTTTTGTTAGTAGTACTAGAAAAATGATCTTTTGTAAGGTTTCTAAAGACACAAGTTAGTTTTTTTATTCAATATAGCAGTGTGACTGTCAACCTAAATATGAAAGGTTTATAATCATAACTCCAAAACCAAACATGAACTTTGTCTAAAAAAGCCTGTAATATTGAATTTATGTGAGTTCGACCTGAATCAGGTATTTTGGAAAGGTTCAAAAATACAAAAATCAGGTTTTACTGGCCTCATATTGGTCAAACTCAAAATGTCAGTTTATGAAACATAACTCCAAAAATACACATGCAATATGTCTATTAATGCCTGAAGAAATGCATGTTTGAGAGTTTTTCTGAAAAAAAAACATTTGGTACCGTTTGCAAAAACAAAAAGTAATGTTTTACTCAATTTGACAGTAATGTACTTAGAATCCTGAGATAATGCGAATAAAGCAATAAAAATATATTCCAACATAATTCCTAATCCAAACGTGCAAAGTGTCTAAAAATGCCTGTGATATTGAATACATGTGAGTTTTACTAGATCCAGTTGTTTTTCTATAGTTTCCAAATACAAAAATGAGGTATTACTCAATAGGACTGTATACTGTAACACTCAATATGACAGTTATTTAAACATAACTCCTACACCACACATGGAAAATGGCTAATAATGCCTGAAATAATGCATCTTTGGGAGTTCTACTGGAAACATAGGCTTTTTTAAATCTTGCAAATGCAAAACGTTGTTTTTTACTCAATATGACTATAATGTTCTTAGAATCCTGAGATAATGCGAAAAAAGCAGTAAAATGTATTCAAACATAACTTCTAAACAACACATGCAAAATGGCTAATAATGCCTAGAGATATGTATTTTTGTTAGTAGTACTAGAAAAATGATATTTTGTAAGGTTTCTAAAGACACAAGTTAGTTTTTTTATTCAATAAAACAGTGTGACTGTCAACCTAAACCTGAAAGGTTTATAATCATAACTCCAAAACCAAACATGAACTTTGTCTAAAAAAGCCTGTAATATTGAATTTATGTGAGTTTGACCTGAATCAGGTATTTTGGAAAGGTTCAAAAATACAAAAATCAGGTTTTACTGGCCTCATATTGGTCAAACTCAAAATGTCAGTTTATGAAACATAACTCCAAAAATACACATGCAATATGTCTAATAATGCCTGAAGAAATGCATCTTTGAGAGTTTTCCTGAAAAAAAAAAAAAACATTTGGTACCGTTTGCAAAAACAAAAAGTAATGTTTTACTCAATTTGACAGTAATGTACTTAGAATCCTGAGATATTGCAAATAAAGCAATAAAAATGTATTCCAACATAATTCCTAATCCAAACATGCAAAGTGTCTAAAAATGCCTGTGATATTGAATACATGTGAGTTTTACTAGATACAGTTGTTTTTCTATGGTTTGCAAATACAAAAATGAGGTATTACTCAATATGACTGTATACTGTAACACTCAATATGACAGTTATTTAAACATAACTCCTACACCACACATGGAAAATGGCTAATAGTGCCTGAAATAATGCATCTTTGGGAGTTTTACTCGAAACATATGCTTTTTAAAATCTTGCAAATGCAAAAAGTAGTTTTTTACTCAATATGACTATAATGTTCTTAGAATCCTGAGATAATGCGAAAAAAGCAATAAAAATGTATTCAAACATAACTTCTAAACAACACATGCAAAATGGCTAATAATGCCTAGAGATATGTATTTTTGTTAGTAGTACTAGAAAAATGATCTTTTGTAAGGTTTCTAAAGACACAAGTTAGTTTTTTTATTCAATATAACAGTGTGACTGTCAACCTAAACCTGAAAGGTTTATAATCATAACTCCAAAACCAAATATGAACTTTGTCTAAAAAAGCCTGTAATATTGAATTTATGTGAGTTTGACCTGAATCAGTTATTTTGGAAAGGTTCAAAAATACAAAAATCAGGTTTTACTGGCCTCATATTGGTCAAACTCAAAATGTCAGTTTATGAAACATAACTCCAAAAATACACATGCAATATGTCTAATAATGCCTGAAGAAATGCATCTTTGTGAGTTTTCCTGAAAAAAAACATTTGGTACCGTTTGCAAAAACAAAAAGTAATGTTTTACTCAATTTGACAGTAATGTACTTAGAATCCTGAGATAATGCGAATAAAGCAATAAAAATGTATTCTAACATAATTCCTAATCCAAACGTGCAAAGTGTCTAAAAATGCCTGTGATATTGAATACATGTGAGTTTTACTAGATGCAGTTGTTTTTCTATGGTTTGCAAATACAAAAATTAGTGTATTACTCAATATGACTGTATACTGTAACACTCAATATGACAGTTATTTAAACATAACTCCTACACCACACATGGAAAATGGCTAATAATGCCTGAAATAATGCATCTTTGGGAGTTTTACTCGAAACATATGCTTTTTTAAATCTTGCAAATGCAAAAAGTAGTTTTTTACTCAATATGACTATAATCTTCTTAGAATCCTGAGATAATGCGAAAAAAGCAATAAAAATGTATTCAAACATAACTTCTAAACAACACATGCAAAATGGCTAATAATGCCTAGAGATATGTATTTTTGTTAGTAGTACTAGAAAAATGATCTTTTGCAAGGTTTCTAAAGACACAAGTTAGTTTTTTTATTCAATATAACAGTGTGACTGTCAACCTAAATATGAAAGGTTTATAATCATAACTCCAAAACCAAACATGAACTTTGTCTAAAAAAGCCTGTAATATTGAATTTATGTGAGTTCGACCTGAATCAGGTATTTTGGAAAGGTTCAAAAATACAAAAATTAAGTTTTACTGGCCTCATATTGGTCAAACTCAAAATGTCAGTTTATGAAACATAACTCCAAAAATACACATGCAATATGTCTAATAATGCCTGAAGAAATGCATCTTTGAGAGTTTTCCTGAAAAAAAAAAAACATTTGGTACCGTTTGCAAAAACAAAAAGTAATGTTTTACTCAATTTGACAGTAATGTACTTAGAATCCTGAGATAATGCGAATAAAGCAATAAAAATGTATTCCAACATAATTCCTAATCCAAACATGCAAAGTGTCTAAAAATGCCTGTGATATTGAATACATGTGAGTTTTACCAGATACAGTTGTTTTTCTATGGTTTTCAAATACAAAAATGAGGTATTACTCAATATGACTGTATACTGTAACACTCAATATGACAGTTATTTAAACATAACTCCTACACCACACATGGAAAATGGCTAATAGTGCCTGAAATAATGCATCTTTGGGAGTTTTACTCGAAACATATGCTTTTTAAAATCTTGCAAATGCAAAAAGTAGTTTTTTACTCAATATGACTATAATGTTCTTAGAATCCTGAGATATGCGAAAAATGCAATAAAAATGTATTCAAACATAACTTTTAAACAACACATGCAAAATGGCTAATAATGCCTAGAGATATGTATTTTTGTTAGTAGTACTAGAAAAATGATCTTTTGTAAGGTTTCTAAAGACACAAATTAGTTTTTTTATTCAATATAACAGTGTGACTGTCAACCTAAACATGAAAGGTTTATAATCATAACTCCAAAACCAAACATGAACTTTGTCTAAAAAAGCCTGTAATATTGAATTTATGTGAGTTTGACCTGAATCAGGTATTTTGGAAAGGTTCAAAAATACAAAAATCAGGTTTTACTGGCCTCATGGTCAAACTCAAAATGTCAGTTTATGAAACATAACTCCAAAAATACACATGCAATATGTCTAATAATGCCTGAAGAAATGCATCTTTGAGAGTTTTCCTGAAAAAAAAACATTTGGTACCGTTTGCAAAAACAAAAAGTAATGTTTTACTCAATTTGACAGTAATGTACTTAGAATCCTGAGATAATGCGAATAAAGCAATAAAAATGTATTCCAACATAATTCCTAATCCAAACGTGCAAAGTGTCTAAAAATGCCTGTGATATTGAATACATGTGAGTTTTACTAGATACAGTTGTTTTTCTATGGTTTGCAAATACAAAAATGAGGTATTACTCAATATGACTGTATACTGTAACACTCAATATGACAGTTATTTAAACATAACTCCTACACCACACATGGAAAATGGCTAATAATGCCTGAAATAATGCATCTTTGGGAGTTTTACTCGAAACATATGCTTATTTAAATCTTGCAAATGCAAAAAGTAGTTTTTTACTCAATATGACTATAATGTTCTTAGAATCCTGAGATAATGCGAAAAAAGCAATAAAAATGTATTCAAACATAACTTCTAAACAACACATGCAAAATGGTTAATAATGCCTAGAGATATGTATTTTTGTTAGTAGTACTAGAAAAATTATCTTTTGTAAGGTTTCTAAAGACAAAAGTTAGGTTTCTTATTCAATATAACAGTGTAACTGTCAACCTAAACATGAAAGGTTTATAATCATAACTCCAAAACCAAACAGGAACTTTGTCTAAAAAAGCCTGTAATATTGAATTTATGTGAGTTTGACCTGAATCAGGTATTTTGGAAAGGTTCAAAAATACAAAAATCAGGTTTTACTGGCCTCATATTGGTCAAACTCAAAATGTCAGTTTATGAAACATAACTCCAAAAATACACATGCAATATGTCTAATAATGCCTGAAGAAATGCATCTTTGAAAGTTTTCCTGAAAAAAAAACATTTTGTACCGTTTGCAAAAAAAAAAAGTAATGTTTTACTCAATTTGACAGTAATGTACTTAGAATCCTGAGATAATGCGAATAAAGCAATACAAATGTATTCCAACATAATTCCTAATCCAAACATGCAAAGTGTCTAAAAATGCCTGTGATATTGAATACATGTGAGTTTTACCAGATACAGTTGTTTTTCTATGGTTTGCAAATACAAAAATGAGGTATTACTCAATATGACTGTATACTGTAACACTCAATATGACAGTTATTTAAACATAACTCCTACACCACACATGGAAAATGGCTAATAGTGCCTGAAATAATGCATCTTTGGGAGTTTTACTCGAAACATATGCTTTTTAAAATCTTGCAAATGCAAAAAGTAGTTTTTTACTCAATATGACTATAATGTTCTTAGAATCCTGAGATATGCGAAAAATGCATTAAAAATGTATTCAAACATAACTTTTAAACAACACATGCAAAATGGCTAATAATGCCTAGAGATATGTATTTTTGTTAGTAGTACTAGAAAAATGATCTTTTGTAAGGTTTCTAAAGACACAAGTTAGTTTTTTTATTCAATATAACAGTGTGACTGTCAACCTAAACATGAAAGGTTTATAATCATAACTCCAAAACCAAACATGAACTTTGTCTAAAAAAGCCTGTAATATTGAATTTATGTGAGTTTGACCTGAATCAGGTATTTTGGAAAGGTTCAAAAATACAAAAATCAGGTTTTACTGGCCTCATATTGGTCAAACTCAAGATGTCAGTTTATGAAACATAACTCCAAAAATACACATGCAATATGTCTAATAATGCCTGAAGAAATGCATCTTTGAGAGTTTTCCTGAAAAAAAAAAACATTTGGTACCGTTTGCAAAAACAAAAAGTAATGTTTTACTCAATTTGACAGTAATGTACTTAGAATCCTGAGATAATGCGAATAAAGCAATAAAAATGTATTCCAACATAATTCCTAATCCAAACGTGCAAAGTGTCTAAAAATGCCTGTGATATTGAATACATGTGAGTTTTACTAGATACAGTTGTTTTTCTATGGTTTGCAAATACAAAAATGAGGTATTACTCAATATGACTGTATACTGTAACACTCAATATGACAGTTATTTAAACATAACTCCTACACCACACATGGAAAATGGCTAATAATGCCTGAAATAATGCATCTTTGGGAGTTTTACTCGAAACATATGCTTATTTAAATCTTGCAAATGCAAAAAGTAGTTTTTTACTCAATATGACTATAATGTTCTTAGAATCCTGAGATAATGCAAAAAAAGCAATAAAAATGTATTCAAACATAACTTCTAAACAACACATGCAAAATGGCTAATAATGCCTAGAGATATGTATTTTTGTTAGTAGTACTAGAAAAATTATCTTTTGTAAGGTTTCTAAAGACAAAAGTTAGGTTTCTTATTCAATACAACAGTGTAACTGTCAACCTAAACATGAAAGGTTTATAATCATAACTCCAAAACCAAACATGAACTTTGTCTAAAAAAGCCTGTAATATTGAATTTATGTGAGTTTGACCTGAATCAGGTATTTTGGAAAGGTTAAAAAATACAAAAATCAGGTTTTACTGGCCTCATATTGGTCAAACTCAAAATGTCAGTTTATGAAACATAACTCCAAAAATACACATGCAATATGTCTAATAATGCCTGAAGAAATGCATCTTTGAGAGTTTTCCTGAAAAAAAAAACATTTGGTACCGTTTGCAAAAACAAAAAGTAATGTTTTACTCAATTTTACAGTAATGTACTTAGAATCCTGAGATAATGCGAATAAAGCAATAAAAATGTATTCCAACATAATTCCTAATCCAAACGTGCAAAGTGTCTAAAAATGCCTGTGATATTGAATACATGTGAGTTTTACTAGATACAGTTGTTTTTCTATGGTTTGCAAATACAAAAATGAGGTATTACTCAATATGACTGTATACTGTAACACTCAATATGACAGTTGTTTAAACATAACTCCTACACCACACATGGAAAATGGCTAATAATGCCTGAAATAATGCATCTTTGGGAGTTTTACTCGAAACATATGCTTATTTAAATCTTGCAAATGCAAAAAGTAGTTTTTTACTCAATATGACTATAATGTTCTTAGAATCCTGAGATAATGCGAAAAAAGCAATAAAAATGTATTCAAACATAACTTCTAAACAACACATGCAAAATGGCTAATAATGCCTAGAGATATGTATTTTTGTTAGTAGTACTAGAAAAAATATCTTTTGTAAGGTTTCCAAAGACAAAAGTTAGGTTTCTTATTCAATACAACAGTGTAACTGTCAACCTAAACATGAAAGGTTTATAATCATAACTCCAAAACCAAACATGAACTTTGTCTAAAAAAGCCTGTAATATTGAATTTATGTGAGTTTGACCTGAATCAGGTATTTTGGAAAGGTTCAAAAATACAAAAATCAGGTTTTACTGGCCTCATATTGGTCAAACTCAAAATGTCAGTTTATGAAACATAACTCCAAAAATACACATGCAATATGTCTAATAATGCCTGAAGAAATGCATCTTTGAGAGTTTTCCTGAAAAAAAAAAACATTTGGTACCGTTTGCAAAAACAAAAAGTAATGTTTTACTCAATTTGACAGTAATGTACTTAGAATCCTGAGATAATGCGAATAAAGCAATAAAAATGTATTCCAACATAATTCCTAATCCAAACGTGCAAAGTGTCTAAAAATGCCTGTGATATTGAATACATGTGAGTTTTACTAGATACAGTTGTTTTTCTATGGTTTGCAAATACAAAAATGAGGTATTACTCAATATGACTGTATACTGTAACACTCAATATGACAGTTATTTAAACATAACTCCTACACCACACATGGAAAATGGCTAATAATGCCTGAAATAATGCATCTTTGGGAGTTTTACTCGAAACATATGCTTATTTAAATCTTGCAAATGCAAAAAGTAGTTTTTTACTCAATATGACTATAATGTTCTTAGAATCCTGAGATAATGCGAAAAAAGCAATAAAAATGTATTCAAACATAACTTCTAAACAACACATGCAAAATGGCTAATAATGCCTAGAGATATGTATTTTTGTTAGTAGTATTAGAAAAATTATCTTTTGTAAGGTTTCTAAAGACAAAAGTTAGGTTTCTTATTCAATATAACAGTGTAACTGTCAACCTAAACATGAAAGGTTTATAATCATAACTCCAAAACCAAACAGGAACTTTGTCTAAAAAAGCCTGTAATATTGAATTTATGTGAGTTTGACCTGAATCAGGTATTTTGGAAAGGTTCAAAAATACAAAAATCAGGTTTTACTGGCCTCATATTGGTCAAACTCAAAATGTCAGTTTATGAAACATAACTCCAAAAATACACATGCAATATGTCTAATAATGCCTGAAGGAATGCATCTGTGAGAGTTTTCCTGAAAAAAAAACATTTGGTACCGTTTACAAAAACAAAAAGTAATGTTTTACTCAATTTGACAGTAATGTACTTAGAATCCTGAGATAATGCGAATAAAGCAATACAAATGTATTCCAACATAATTCCTAATCCAAACGTGCAAAGTGTCTAAAAATACCTGTGATATTGAATACATGTGAGTTTTACTAGATACAGTTGTTTTTCTATAGTTTGCAAATACAAAAATGAGGTATTACTCAATATGACTGTATACTGTAACACTCAATATGACAGTTATTTAAACATAACTGCTACACCACACATGGAAAATGGCTAATAATGCCTGAAATAATGCATCTTTGGGAGTTTTACTGGAAACATATGCTTTTTTAAATCTTGCAAATGCAAAAAGTAGTTTTTTACTCAATATGACTATAATGTTCTTAGAATCCTGAGATAATGCGAAAAAAGCAATAAAAATGTATTCAAACATAACTTCTAAACAACACATGCAAAATGGCTAATAATGCCTAGAGATATGTATTTTTGTTAGTAGTACTAGAAAAATGATCTTTTGTAAGGTTTCTAAAGACAAAAGTTAGTTTTCTTATTCAATATAACAGTGCGACTGTCAACCTAAATATGAAAGGTTTATAATCATAACTCCAAAACCAAACATGAACTTTGTCTAAAAAAGCCTGTAATATTGAATTTATGCGAGTTTGACCTGAATCAGGTATTTTGGAAAGGTTCAAAAATACAAAAATCAGGTTTTACTGGCCTCATATTGGTCAAACTCAAAATGTCAGTTTATGAAACATAACTCCAAAAATACCTGAAGAAATGCATCTTTGAAAGTTTTCCTGAAAAAAAAACATTTTGTACCGTTTGCAAAAACAAAAAGTAATGTTTTACTCAATTTGACAGTAATGTACTTAGAATCCTGAGATAATGCGAATAAAGCAATAAAAATGTATTCCAACATAATTCCTAATCCAAACATGCAAAGTGTGTAAAAATGCCTGTGATATTGAATACATGTGAGTTTTACCAGATACAGTTGTTTTTCTATGGTTTGCAAATACAAAAATGAGGTATTACTCAATATGACTGTATACTGTAACACTCAATATGACAGTTATTTAAACATAACTCCTACACCACACATGTAAAATGGCTAATAGTGCCTGAAATAATGCATCTTTGGGAGTTTTACTCGAAACATATGCTTTTTAAAATCTTGCAAATGCAAAAAGTAGTTTTTTACTCAATATGACTATAATGTTCTTAGAATCCTGAGATATGCGAAAAATGCATTAAAAATGTATTCAAACATAACTTTTAAACAACACATGCAAAATGGCTAATAATGCCTAGAGATATGTATTTTTGTTAGTAGTACTAGAAAAATGATCTTTTGTAAGGTTTCTAAAGACACACGTTTGTTTTTTTATTCAATATAACAGTGTGACTGTCAACCTAAACATGAAAGGTTTATAATCATAACTCCAAAACCAAACATGAACTTTGTCTAAAAAAGCCTGTAATATTGAATTTATGTGAGTTTGACCTGAATCAGGTATTTTGGAAAGGTTCAAAAATACAAAAATCAGGTTTTACTGGCCTCATATTGGTCAAACTCAAAATGTCAGTTTATGAAACATAACTCCAAAAATACACATGCAATATGTCTAATAATGCCTGAAGAAATGCATCTTTGAGAGTTTTCCTGAAAAAAAAAACATTTGGTACCGTTTGCAAAAACAAAAAGTAATGTTTTACTCAATTTGACAGTAATGTACTTAGAATCCTGAGATAATGCGAATAAAGCAATAAAAATGTATTCCAACATAATTCCTAATCCAAACGTGCAAAGTGTCTAAAAATGCCTGTGATATTAAATACATGTGAGTTTTACTAGATACAGTTGTTTTTCTATGGTTTGCAAATACAAAAATGAGGTATTACTCAATATGACTGTATACTGTAACACTCAATATGACAGTTATTTAAACATAACTCCTACACCACACATGGAAAATGGCTAATAATGCCTGAAATAATGCATCTTTGGGAGTTTTACTCGAAACATATGCTTATTTAAATCTTGCAAATGCAAAAAGTAGTTTTTTACTCAATATGACTATAATGTTCTTAGAATCCTGAGATAATGCGAAAAAAGCAATAAAAATGTATTCAAACATAACTTCTAAACAACACATGCAAAATGGCTAATAATGCCTAGAGATATGTATTTTTGTTAGTAGTACTAGAAAAATTATCTTTTGTAAGGTTTCTAAAGACAAAAGTTAGGTTTCTTATTCAATACAACAGTGTAACTGTCAACCTAAACATGAAAGGTTTATAATCATAACTCCAAAACCAAACATGAACTTTGTCTAAAAAAGCCTGTAATATTGAATTTATGGGAGTTTGACCTGAATCAGGTATTTTGGAAAGGTTCAAAAATACAAAAATCAGGTTTTACTGGCCTCATATTGGTCAAACTCAAAATGTCAGTTTATGAAACATAACTCCAAAAATACACATGCAATATGTCTAATAATGCCTGAAGGAATGCATCTTTGAGAGTTTTCCTGAAAAAAAAACATTTGGTACCGTTTACAAAAACAAAAAGTAATGTTTTACTCAATTTGACAGTAATGTACTTAGAATCCTGAGATAATGCGAATAAAGCAATAAAAATGTATTCCAACATAATTCCTAATCCAAACGTGCAAAGTGTCTAAAAATACCTGTGATGTTGAATACATGTGAGTTTTACTAGATACAGTTGTTTTTCTATAGTTTGCAAATACAAAAATGAGGTATTACTCAATATGACTGTATACTGTAACACTCAATATGACAGTTATTTAAACATAACTGCTACACCACACATGGAAAATGGCTAATAATGCCTGAAATAATGCATCTTTGGGAGTTTTACTTGAAACATATGCTTTTTTAAATCTTGTAAATGCAAAAAGTAGTTTTTTACTCAATATGACTATAATGTTCTTAGAATCCTGAGATAATGCGAAAAAAGCAATAAAAATGTATTCAAACATAACTTCTAAACAACACATGCAAAATGGCTAATAATGCCTAGAGATATGTATTTTTGTTAGTAGTACTAGAAAAATGATCTTTTGTAAGGTTTCTAAAGACAAAAGTTAGTTTTCTTATTCAATATAACAGTGCGACTGTCAACCTAAATATGAGAGGTTTATAATCATAACTCCAAAACCAAACATGAACTTTGTCTAAAAAAGCCTGTAATATTGAATTTATGCGAGTTTGAACTGAATCAGGTATTTTGGAAAGGTTCATAAATACAAAAATCAGGTTTTACTGGCCTCATATTGGTCAAACTCAAAATGTCAGTTTATGAAACATAACTCCAAAAATACACATGCAATATGTCTAATAATGCCTGAAGGAATGCATCTTTGAGAGTTTTCCTGAAAAAAAAAAAACATTTGGTACCGTTTGCAAAAACAAAAAGTAATGTTTTACTCAATTTGACAGTAATGTACTTAGAATCCTGAGATAATGCGAATAAAGCAATAAAAATGTATTCCAACATAATTCCTAATCCAAACGTGCAAAGTGTCTAAAAATGCCTGTGATATTGATTTACATGTGAGTTTTACTAGATACAGTTGTTTTTCTATGGTTTGCAAATACAAAAATGAGGTATTACTCAATATGACTGTATACTGTAACACTCAATATGACAGTTATTTAAACATAACTGCTACACCACACATGGAAAATGGCTAATAATGCCTGAAATAATGCATCTTTGGGAGTTCTACTGGAAACATATGCTTTTTTAAATCTTGCAAATGCAAAAAGTAGTTTTTTACTCAATATGACTATAATGTTCTTAGAATCCTGAGATAATGCGAAAAAAGCAATAAAAATGTATTCAAACATAACTTCTAAACAACACATGCAAAATGGCTAATAATGCCTAGAGATATGTATTTTTGTTAGTAGTACTAGAAAAATGATCTTTTGTAAGGTTTCTAAAGACAAAAGTTAGTTTTCTTATTCAATATAACAGTGCGACTGTCAACCTAAATATGAAAGGTTTATAATCATAACTCCAAAACCAAACATGAACTTTGTCTAAAAAAGCCTGTAATATTGAATTTATGCGAGTTTGACCTGAATCAGGTATTTTGGAAAGGTTCAAAAATACAAAAATCAGGTTTTACTGGCCTCATATTGGTCAAACTCAAAATGTCAGTTTATGAAACATAACTCCAAAAATACACATGCAATATGTCTAATAATGCCTGAAGGAATGCATCTTTGAGAGTTTTCCTGAAAAAAAAAACATTTGGTACCGTTTGCAAAAACAAAAAGTAATGTTTTACTCAATTTGACAGTAATGTACTTAGAATCCTGAGATAATGCGAATAAAGCAATAAAAATGTATTCCAACATAATTCCTAATCCAAACGTGCAAAGTGTCTAAAAATGCCTGTGATATTGAATACATGTGAGTTTTACTAGATACAGTTGTTTTTCTATGGTTTGCAAATACAAAAATGAGGTATTACTCAATATGACTGTATACTGTAACACTCAATATGTCGGTTATTTAAACATAACTGCTGCACCACACATGAAAAATGGCTAATAATGCCTGAAATAATGCATCTTTGGGAGTTTTACTCGAAACATATGCTTTTTTAAATCTTGCAAATGCAAAAAGTAGTTTTTTACTCAATATGACTATAATGTTCTTAGAATCCTGAGATAATGCGAAAAAAGCAATAAAAATGTCTTCAAACATAACTTCTAAACAACACATGCAAAATGGCTAATAATGCCTAGAGATACGTATTTTTGTTAGTAGTACTAGAAAAATGATCTTTTGTAAGGTTTCTAAAGACAAAAGTTAGTTTTCTTATTCAAAATAACAGTGCGACTGTCAACCTAAATATGAAAGGTTTATAATCATAACTCCAAAACCAAACATGAACTTTGTCTAAAAAAGCCTGTGATATTGAATTTATGCGAGTTTGACCTGAATCAGGTATTTTGGAAAGGTTCAAAAATACAAAAATCAGGTTTTACTGGCCTCATATTGGTCAAACTCAAAATGTCAGTTTATGAAACATAACTCCAAAAATACACATGCAATATGTCTAATAATGCCTGAAGAAATGCATCTTTGAGAGTTTTCCTGAAAAAAAAACATTTGGTACCGTTTGCAAAAACAAAAAGTAATGTTTTACTCAATTTGACAGTAATGTACTTAGAATCCTGAGATAATGCGAATAAAGCAATAAAAATATATTCCAACATAATTCCTAATCCAAACGTGCAAAGTGTCTAAAAATGCCTGTGATATTGAATACATGTGAGTTTTACTAGATACAGTTGTTTTTCTATGGTTTGCAAATACAAAAATGAGGTATTACTCAATATGACTGTATACTGTAACACTCAATATGACAGTTATTTAAACATAACTCCTACACCACACATGGAAAATGGCTAATAATGCCTGAAATAATGCATCTTTGGGAGTTTTACTGGAAACATATGCTTTTTTAAATCTTGCAAATGCAAAAAGTAGTTTTTTACTCAATATGACTAAAATGTTCTTAGAATCCTGAGATAATGCGAAAAAATCAATAAAAATGTATTCAAACATAACTTCTAAACAACACATGCAAAATGGCTAATAATGCCTAGAGATATGTATTTTTGTTAGTAGTACTAGAAAAATGATCTTTTGTAAGGTTTCTAAAGACACAAGTTAGTTTTTTTATTCAATATAACAGTGTGACTGTCAACCTAAACATGAAAGCTTTATAATCATAACTCCAAAACCAAACATGAACTTTGTCTAAAAAAGCCTGTAATATTGATTTTATGTGAGTTTGACCTGAGTCAGGTATTTTGGAAAGGTTCAAAAATACAAAAATCAGGTTTTACTAGCCTCATATTGGTCAAACTCAAAATGTCAGTTTATGAAACATAACTCCAAAAATACACATGCAATATGTCTAATAATGCCTGAAGAAATGCATCTTTGAGAGTTTTCCTGAAGAAAAAAACATTTGGTACCGTTTGCAAAAACAAAAAGTAATGTTTTACTCAATTTGACAGTAATGTACTTAGAATCCTGAGATAATGCGAATAAAGCAATAAAAATGTATTCCAACATAATTCCTAATCCAAACGTGCAAAGTGTCTAAAAATGCCTGTGATATTGAATACATGTGAGTTTTACTAGATACAGTTGTTTTTCTATGGTTTGCAAATACAAAAATGAGGTATTACTCAATATGACTGTATACTGTAACACTCAATATGACAGTTATTTAAACATAACTCCTACACCACACATGGAAAATGGCTAATAATGCCTGAAATAATGCATCTTTGGGAGTTCTACTGGAAACATAGGCTTTTTTAAATCTTGCAAATGCAAAAAGTAGTTTTTTACTCAATATGACTATAATGTTCTTAGAATCCTGAGATAATGCGAAAAAAGCAATAAAAATGTATTCAAACATAACTTCTAAACAACACATGCAAAATGGCTAATAATGCCTGGAGATATGTATTTTTGTTAGTAGTACTAGAAAAATGATCTTTTGTAAGGTTTCTAAAGACACAAGCTAGTTTTCTTATTCAATATAACAGTGTGACTGTCAATAAAAATATGAAAGGTTTATAATCATAACTCCAAAACCAAACATGAACTTTTTCTAAAATAGCCTCTAATATTGAATTTATGTGAGTTTGACCTGAATCAGGTATTTTGGAAAGGTTCAAAAATACAAAAATCAGGTTTTACTGGCCTCATATTGGTCAAACTCAAAATGTCAGTTTATGAAACATAACTCCAAAAATACACATGCAATATGTCTAATAATGCCTGAAGAAATGCATCTTTGAGAGTTTTCCTGAAAAAAAAAACATTTGGTACCGTTTGCAAAAACAAAAAGTAATGTTTTACTCAATTTGACAGTAATGTACTTAGAATCCTGAGATAATGCGAATAAAGCAATAAAAATGTATTCCAACATAATTCCTAATCCAAACGTGCAAAGTGTCTAAAAATGCCTGTGATATTGAATACATGTGAGTTTTACTAGATACAGTTGTTTTTCTATGGTTTGCAAATACAAAAATGAGGTATTACTCAATATGACTGTATACTGTAACACTCAATATGACAGTTATTTAAACATAACTCCTACACCACACATGGAAAATGGCTAATAATGCCTGAAATAATGCATCTTTGGGAGTTCTACTGGAAACATAGGCTTTTTTAAATCTTGCAAATGCAAAAAGTAGTTTTTTACTCAATATGACTATAATGTTCTTAGAATCCTGAGATAATGCGAAAAAAGCAATAAAAATTTATTCAAACATAACTTCTAAACAACACATGCAAAATGGCTAATAATGCCTAGAGATATGTATTTTTGTTAGTAGTACTAGAAAAATGATCTTTTGTAAGGTTTCTAAAGACACAAGCTAGTTTTCTTATTCAATATAACAGCGTGACTGTCAATAAAAATATGAAAGGTTTATAATCATAACTCCAAAACCAAACATGAACTTTGTCTAAAATAGCCTCTAATATTGAATTTATGTGAGTTTGACCTGAATCAGGTATTTTGGAAAGGTTCAAAAATACAAAAATCAGGTTTTACTGGCCTCATATTGGTCAAACTCAAAATGTCAGTTTATGAAACATAACTCCAAAAATACACATGCAATATGTCTAATAATGCCTGAAGAAATGCATGTTTGAGAGTTTTCCTGAAAAAAAAAACATTTGGTACCGTTTGCAAAAACAAAAAGTAATGTTTTACTCAATTTGACAGTAATGTACTTAGAATCCTGAGATAGTGCGAATAAAGCAATAAAAATATATTCCAACATAATTCCTAATCCAAACGTGCAAAGTGTCTAAAAATGCCTGTGATATTGAATACATGTGAGTTTTACTAGATACAGTTGTTTTTCTATGGTTTGCAAATACAAAAATGAGGTATTACTCAATATGACTGTATACTGTAACACTCAATATGACAGTTATCTAAACATAACTCATACACCACACATGGAAAATGGCTAATAATGCCTGAAATAATGCATCTTTGGGAGTTTTACTCGAAACATATGCTTTTTTAAATCTTGCAAATGCAAAAAGTAGTTTTTTACTCAATATGACTATAATGTTCTTACAATCCTGAGATAATGCGAAAAAAGCAATAAAAATGTATTCAAACATAACTTCTAAACAACACATGCAAAATGGCTAATAATGCCTAGAGATATGTATTTTTGTTAGTAGTACTAGAAAAAATATCTTTTGTAAGGTTTCTAAAGACACAAGTTAGTTTTTTTATTCAATATAACAGTGTGACTGTCAACCTAAATATGAAAGGTTTATAATCATAACTCCAAAACCAAACATGAACTTTGTCTAAAAAAGCCTGTAATATTGAATTTATGTGAGTTTGACCTGAATCAGGTATTTTGGAAAGGTTCAAAAATACAAAAATCAGGTTTTACTGGTCAAACTCAAAATGTCAGTTTATGAAACATAACTCCAAAAATACACATGCAATATGTCTAATAATGCCTGAAGGAATGCATCTTTGAGAGTTTTCCTGAAAAAAAAAAACATTTGGTACCGTTTGCAAAAACAAAAAGTAATGTTTTACTCAATTTGACAGTAATGTACTTAGAATCCTGAGATAATGCGAATAAAGCAATAAAAATGTATTCCAACATAATTCCTAATCCAAACGTGCAAAGTGTCTAAAAATGCCTGTGATATTGAATACATGTGAGTTTTACTAGATACAGTTGTTTTTCTATGGTTTGCAAATACAAAAATGAGGTATTACTCAATATGACTGTATACTGTAACACTCAATATGTCGGTTATTTAAACATAACTGCTGCACCACACATGAAAAATGGCTAATAATGCCTGAAATAATGCATCTTTGGGAGTTTTACTCGAAACATATGCTTTTTTAAATCTTGCAAATGCAAAAAGTAGTTTTTTACTCAATATGACTATAATGTTCTTAGAATCCTGAGATAATGCGAAAAAAGCAATAAAAATGTCTTCAAACATAACTTCTAAACAACACATGCAAAATGGCTAATAATGCCTAGAGATACGTATTTTTGTTAGTAGTACTAGAAAAATGATCTTTTGTAAGGTTTCTAAAGACAAAAGTTAGTTTTCTTATTCAAAATAACAGTGCGACTGTCAACCTAAATATGAAAGGTTTATAATCATAACTCCAAAACCAAACATGAACTTTGTCTAAAAAAGCCTGTGATATTGAATTTATGCGAGTTTGACCTGAATCAGGTATTTTGGAAAGGTTCAAAAATACAAAAATCAGGTTTTACTGGCCTCATATTGGTCAAACTCAAAATGTCAGTTTATGAAACATAACTCCAAAAATACACATGCAATATGTCTAATAATGCCTGAAGAAATGCATCTTTGAGAGTTTTCCTGAAAAAAAAACATTTGGTACCGTTTGCAAAAACAAAAAGTAATGTTTTACTCAATTTGACAGTAATGTACTTAGAATCCTGAGATAATGCGAATAAAGCAATAAAAATATATTCCAACATAATTCCTAATCCAAACGTGCAAAGTGTCTAAAAATGCCTGTGATATTGAATACATGTGAGTTTTACTAGATACAGTTGTTTTTCTATGGTTTGCAAATACAAAAATGAGGTATTACTCAATATGACTGTATACTGTAACACTCAATATGACAGTTATTTAAACATAACTCCTACACCACACATGGAAAATGGCTAATAATGCCTGAAATAATGCATCTTTGGGAGTTTTACTGGAAACATATGCTTTTTTAAATCTTGCAAATGCAAAAAGTAGGTTTTTACTCAATATGACTAAAATGTTCTTAGAATCCTGAGATAATGCGAAAAAATCAATAAAAATGTATTCAAACATAACTTCTAAACAACACATGCAAAATGGCTAATAATGCCTAGAGATATGTATTTTTGTTAGTAGTACTAGAAAAATGATCTTTTGTAAGGTTTCTAAAGACACAAGTTAGTTTTTTTATTCAATATAACAGTGTGACTGTCAACCTAAACATGAAAGCTTTATAATCATAACTCCAAAACCAAACATGAACTTTGTCTAAAAAAGCCTGTAATATTGATTTTATGTGAGTTTGACCTGAGTCAGGTATTTTGGAAAGGTTCAAAAATACAAAAATCAGGTTTTACTAGCCTCATATTGGTCAAACTCAAAATGTCAGTTTATGAACATAACTCCAAAAATACACATGCAATATGTCTAATAATGCCTGAAGAAATGCATCTTTGAGAGTTTTCCTGAAGAAAAAAACATTTGGTACCGTTTGCAAAAACAAAAAGTAATGTTTTACTCAATTTGACAGTAATGTACTTAGAATCCTGAGATAATGCGAATAAAGCAATAAAAATGTATTCCAACATAATTCCTAATCCAAACGTGCAAAGTGTCTAAAAATGCCTGTGATATTGAATACATGTGAGTTTTACTAGATACAGTTGTTTTTCTATGGTTTGCAAATACAAAAATGAGGTATTACTCAATATGACTGTATACTGTAACACTCAATATGACAGTTATTTAAACATAACTCCTACACCACACATGGAAAATGGCTAATAATGCCTGAAATAATGCATCTTTGGGAGTTCTACTGGAAACATAGGCTTTTTTAAATCTTGCAAATGCAAAAAGTAGTTTTTTACTCAATATGACTATAATGTTCTTAGAATCCTGAGATAATGCGAAAAAAGCAATAAAAATGTATTCAAACATAACTTCTAAACAACACATGCAAAATGGCTAATAATGCCTGGAGATATGTATTTTTGTTAGTAGTACTAGAAAAATGATCTTTTGTAAGGTTTCTAAAGACACAAGCTAGTTTTCTTATTCAATATAACAGTGTGACTGTCAATAAAAATATGAAAGGTTTATAATCATAACTCCAAAACCAAACATGAACTTTTTCTAAAATAGCCTCTAATATTGAATTTATGTGAGTTTGACCTGAATCAGGTATTTTGGAAAGGTTCAAAAATACAAAAATCAGGTTTTACTGGCCTCATATTGGTCAAACTCAAAATGTCAGTTTATGAAACATAACTCCAAAAATACACATGCAATATGTCTAATAATGCCTGAAGAAATGCATCTTTGAGAGTTTTCCTGAAAAAAAAAACATTTGGTACCGTTTGCAAAAACAAAAAGTAATGTTTTACTCAATTTGACAGTAATGTACTTAGAATCCTGAGATAATGCGAATAAAGCAATAAAAATGTATTCCAACATAATTCCTAATCCAAACGTGCAAAGTGTCTAAAAATGCCTGTGATATTGAATACATGTGAGTTTTACTAGATACAGTTGTTTTTCTATGGTTTGCAAATACAAAAATGAGGTATTACTCAATATGACTGTATACTGTAACACTCAATATGACAGTTATTTAAACATAACTCCTACACCACACATGGAAAATGGCTAATAATGCCTGAAATAATGCATCTTTGGGAGTTCTACTGGAAACATAGGCTTTTTTAAATCTTGCAAATGCAAAAAGTAGTTTTTTACTCAATATGACTATAATGTTCTTAGAATCCTGAGATAATGCGAAAAAAGCAATAAAAATTTATTCAAACATAACTTCTAAACAACACATGCAAAATGGCTAATAATGCCTAGAGATATGTATTTTTGTTAGTAGTACTAGAAAAATGATCTTTTGTAAGGTTTCTAAAGACACAAGCTAGTTTTCTTATTCAATATAACAGTGTGACTGTCAATAAAAATATGAAAGGTTTATAATCATAACTCCAAAACCAAACATGAACTTTGTCTAAAATAGCCTCTAATATTGAATTTATGTGAGTTTGACCTGAATCAGGTATTTTGGAAAGGTTCAAAAATACAAAAATCAGGTTTTACTGGCCTCATATTGGTCAAACTCAAAATGTCAGTTTATGAAACATAACTCCAAAAATACACATGCAATATGTCTAATAATGCCTGAAGAAATGCATCTTTGAGAGTTTTCCTGAAAAAAAAACATTTGGTACCGTTTGCAAAAACAAAAAGTAAAGTTTTACTCAATTTGACAGTAATGTACTTAGAATCCTGAGATAATGCGAATAAAGCAATAAAAATGTATTCTAACATAATTCCTAATCCAAACGTGCAAAGTGTCTAAAAATGCCTGTGATATTGAATACATGTGAGTTTTACTAGATACAGTTGTTTTTCTATGGTTTGCAAATACAAAAAATAGTGTATTACTCAATATGACTGTATACTGTAACACTCAATATGACAGTTATTTAAACATAACTCCTACACCACACATGGAAAATGGCTAATAATGCCTGAAATAATGCATCTTTGGGAGTTTTACTGGAAACATATGCTTTTTTAAATCTTGCAAATGCAAAAAGTAGTTTTTTACTCAATATGACTATAATCTTCTTAGAATCCTGAGATAATGCGAAAAAAGCAATAAAAATGTATTCCAACATAATTCCCAATCCAAACGTGCAAAGTGTCTAAAAATGCCTGTGATATTGAATACATGTGAGTTTTACTAGATACAGTTGTTTTTCTATGGTTTGCAAATACAAAAATGAGGTATTACTCAATATGACTGTATACTGTAACACTCAATATGACAGTTATTTAAACATAACTCCTACACCACACATGGAAAATGGCTAATAATGCCTGAAATAATGCATCTTTGGGAGTTTTACTGGAAACATATGCTTTTTTAAATCTTGCAAATGCAAAAAGTAGTTTTTTACTCAATATGACTAAAATGTTCTTAGAATCCTGAGATAATGCGAAAAAATCAATAAAAATGTATTCAAACATAACTTCTAAACAACACATGCAAAATGGTTAATAATGCCTAGAGATATGTATTTTTGTTAGTAGTACTAGAAAAATGATCTTTTGTAAGGTTTCTAAAGACACAAGCTAGTTTTCTTATTCAATATAACAGTGTGACTGTCAATAAAAATATGAAATGTTTATAATCATAACTCCAAAACCAAACATGAACTTTGTCTAAAATAGCCTCTAATATTGAATTTTTGTGAGTTTGACCTGAATCAGGTATTTTGGAAAGGTTCAAAAATACAAAAATCAGGTTTTACTGGCCTCATATTGGTCAAACTCAAAATGTCAGTTTATGAAACATAACTCCAAAAATACACATGCAATATGTCTAATAATGCCTGAAGAAATGCATCTTTGAGAGTTTTCCTGAAAAAAAAAACATTTGGTACCGTTTGCAAAAACAAAAAGTAATGTTTTACTCAATTTGACAGTAATGTACTTAGAATCCTGAGATAATGCGAATAAAGCAATAAAAATGTATTCCAACATAATTCCCAATCCAAACGTGCAAAGTGTCTAAAAATGCCTGTGATATTGAATACATGTGAGTTTTACTAGATACAGTTGTTTTTCTATGGTTTGCAAATACAAAAATGAGGTATTACTCAATATGACTGTATACTGTAACACTCAATATGACAGTTATTTAAACATAACTCCTACACCACACATGGAAAATGGCTAATAATGCCTGAAATAATGCATCTTTGGGAGTTTTACTGGAAACATATGCTTTTTTAAATCTTGCAAATGCAAAAAGTAGTTTTTTACTCAATATGACTAAAATGTTCTTAGAATCCTGAGATAATGCGAAAAAATCAATAAAAATGTATTCAAACATAACTTCTAAACAACACATGCAAAATGGCTAATAATGCCTAGAGATATGTATTTTTGTTAGTAGTACTAGAAAAATGATCTTTTGTAAGGTTTCTAAAGACACAAGCTAGTTTTCTTATTCAATATAACAGTGTGACTGTCAATAAAAATATGAAAGGTTTATAATCATAACTCCAAAACCAAACATGAACTTTGTCTAAAATAGCCTCTAATATTGAATTTATGTGAGTTTGACCTGAATCAGGTATTTTGGAAAGGTTCAAAAATACAAAAATCAGGTTTTACTGGCCTCATATTGGTCAAACTCAAAATGTCAGTTTATGAAACATAACTCCAAAAATACACATGCAATATGTCTAATAATGCCTGAAGAAATGCATCTTTGAGAGTTTTCCTGAAAAAAAAACATTTGGTACCGTTTGCAAAAACAAAAAGTAATGTTTTACTCAATTTGACAGTAATGTACTTAGAATCCTGAGATAATGCGAATAAAGCAATGAAAATGTATTCCAACATAATTCCTAATCCAAACGTGCAAAGTGTCTAAAAAGGCCTGTGATATTGAATACATGTGAGTTTTACTAGATACAGTTGTTTTTCTATGGTTTGCAAATACAAAAATGAGGTATTACTCAATATGACTGTATACTGTAACACTCAATATGACAGTTATTTAAACATAACTCCTACACCACACATGGAAAATGGCTAATAATGCCTGAAATAATGCATCTTTGGGAGTTCTACTGGAAACATAGGCTTTTTTAAATCTTGCAAATGCAAAAAGTAGTTTTTTACTCAATATGACTATAATGTTCTTAGAATCCTGAGATAATGCGAAAAAAGCAATAAAAATGTATTCAAACATAACTTCTAAACATCACATGCAAAATGGCTAATAATGCCTGGAGATATGTATTTTTGTTAGTAGTACTAGAAAAATGATCTTTTGTAAGGTTTCTAAAGACACAAGTTAGTTTTTTTATTCAATATAACAGTGTGACTGTCAACCTAAATATGAAAGGTTTATAATCATAACTCCAAAACCAAACATGAACTTTGTCTAAAAAAGCCTGTAATATTGAATTTATGGGAGTTTGACCTGAATCAGGTATTTTGGAAAGGTTCAAAAATACAAAAATCAGGTTTTACTGGCCTCATATTGGTCAAACTCAAAATGTCAGTTTATGAAACATAACTCCAAAAATACACATGCAATATGTCTAATAATGCCTGAAGAAATGCATCTTTGTGAGTTTTCCTGAAAAAAAAACATTTGGTACCGTTTGCAAAAACAAAAAGTAATGTTTTACTCAATTTGACAGTAATGTACTTAGAATCCTGAGATAATGCGAATAAAGCAATAAAAATGTATTCCAACATAATTCCTAATCCAAACGTGCAAAGTGTCTAAAAATGCCTGTGGTATTGAATACATGTGAGTTTTACTAGATACAGTTGTTTTTCTATGGTTTGCAAATACAAAAATGAGGTATTACTCAATATGACTGTATACTGTAACACTCAATATGACAGTTATTTAAACATAACTGCTACACCACACATGGAAAATGGCTAATAATGCCTGAAATAATGCATCTTTGGGAGTTCTACTGGAAACATATGCTTTTTTAAATCTTGCAAATGCAAAAAGTAGTTTTTTACTCAATATGACTATAATGTTCTTTGAATCCTGAGATAATGCGAAAAAAGCAATAAAAATGTATTCAAACATAACTTCTAAACAACACATGCAAAATGGCTAATAATGCTTAGAGATATGTATTTTTGTTAGTAATACTAGAAAAATGATCTTTTGTAAGGTTTCTAAAGACACAAGTTAGTTTTCTTATTCAATATAACAGTGTGACTGTCAATAAAATTATGAAAGGTTTATAATCATAACTCCAAAACCAAACATGAACTTTGTCTAAAAAAGCCTGTAATATTGAATTTATGTGAGTTTGACCTGAATCAGGTATTTTGAAAAGGTTCAAAAATACAAAAATCAGGTTTTACTGGCCTCATATTGGTCAAACTCAAAATGTCAGTTTATGAAACATAACTCCAAAAATACACATGCAATATGTCTAATAATGCCTGAAGAAATGCATCTTTGAGAGTTTTCCTGAAAAAAAAAAATTTGGTACCGTTTGCAAAAACAAAAAGTAATGTTTTACTCAATTTGACAGTAATGTACTTAGAATCCTGAGATAATGCGAATAAAGCAATAAAAATGTATTCCAACATAATTCCTAATCCAAACGTGCAAAGTGTCTAAAAATGCCTGTGATATTGAATACATGTGAGTTTTACTAGATACAGTTGTTTTTCTATGGTTTGCAAATACAAAAATGAGGTATTAATCAATATGACTGTATACTGTAACACTCAATATGACAGTTATTTAAACATAACTCCTACACCACACATGGAAAATGGCTAATAATGCCTGAAATAATGCATCTTTGGGAGTTCTACTGGAAACATATGCTTTTTTAAATCTTGCAAATGCAAAAAGTAGTTTTTTACTCAATATGACTATAATGTTCTTTGAATCCTGAGATAATGCGAAAAAAGCAATAAAAATGTATTCAAACATAACTTCTAAACAACACATGCAAAATGGCTAATAATGCTTAGAGATACGTATTTTTGTTAGTAATACTAGAGAAATGATCTTTTGTAAGGTTTCTAAAGACACAAGTTAGTTTTCTTATTCAATATAACAGTGTGACTGTCAACCTAAACATGAAAGCTTTATAATCATAACTCCAAAACCAAACATGAACTTTGTCTAAAAAAGCCTGTAATATTGAATTTATGTGAGTTTGACCTGAATCAGGTATTTTGAAAAGGTTCAAAAATACAAAAATCAGGTTTTACTGGCCTCATATTGGTCAAACTCAAAATGTCAGTTTATGAAACATAACTCCAAAAATACACATGCAATATGTCTAATAATGCCTGAAGGAATGCATCTTTGAGAGTTTTCCTGAAAAAAAAAACATTTGGTACCGTTTGCAAAAACAAAAAGTAATGTTTTACTCAATTTGACAGTAATGTACTTAGAATCCTGAGATAATGCGAATAAAGCAATAAAAATGTATTCCAACATAATTCCTAATCCAAACGTGCAAAGTGTCTAAAAATGCCTGTGATATTGAATACATGTGAGTTTTACTAGATACAGTTGTTTTTCTATAGTTTGCAAATACAAAAATGAGGTATTACTCAATATGACTGTATACTGTAACACTCAATATGACAGTTATTTAAACATAACTCCTACACCACACATGGAAAATGGCTAATACTGCCTGAAATAATGCATCTTTGGGAGTTTTACTCGAAACATATGCTTTTTTAAATCTTGCAAATGCAAAAAGTAGTTTTTTACTCAATATGACTATAATGTTCTTAGAATCCTGAGATAATGCGAAAAAAGCAATAAAAATGTATTCAAACATAACTTCTAAACAGCACATGCAAAATGGCTAATAATGCCTAGAGATATGTATTTTTGTTAGTAGTACTAGAAAAATGATCTTTTGTAAGGTTTCTAAAGACACAAGTTAGTTTTTTTATTCAATATAACAGTGTGACTGTCAACCTAAACATGAAAGGTTTATAATCATAACTCCAAAACCAAACATGAACTTTGTCTACAAAAGCCTGTAATATTGAATTTATGTGAGTTTGACCTGAATAAGGTATTTTGAAAAGGTTCAAAAATACAAAAATCAGGTTTTACTGGCCTCATATTGGTCAAACTCAAAATGTCAGTTTATGAAACATAACTCCAAAAATACACATGCAATATGTCTAATAATGCCTGAAGGAATGCATCTTTGAGAGTTTTCCTGAAAAAAAAAACATTTGGTACCGTTTGCAAAAACAAAAAGTAATGTTTTACTCAATTTGACAGTAATGTACTTAGAATCCTGAGATAATGCGAATAATGCAATAAAAATGTATTCCAACATAATTCCTAATCCAAACGTGCAAAGTGTCTAAAAATGCCTGTGATATTGAATACATGTGAGTTTTACTAGATACAGTTGTTTTTCTATGGTTTGCAAATACAAAAATGAGGTATTACTCAATATGACTGTATACTGTAACACTCAATATGTCAGTTATTTAAACATAACTGCTGCACCACACATGGAAAATGGCTAATAATGCCTGAAATAATGCATCTTTGGGAGTTTTACTCGAAACATATGCTTTTTTAAATCTTGCAAATGCAAAAAGTAGTTTTTTACTCAATATGACTATAATGTTCTTAGAATCCTGAGATAATGCGAAAAAAGCAATAAAAATGTCTTCAAACATAACTTCTAAACAACACATGCAAAATGGCTAATAATGCCTAGAGATACGTATTTTTGTTAGTAGTACTAGAAAAATGATCTTTTGTAAGGTTTCTAAAGACAAAAGTTAGTTTTCTTATTCAATATAACAGTGCGACTGTCAACCTAAATATGAAAGGTTTATAATCATAACTCCAAAACCAAACATGAACTTTGTCTAAAAAAGCCTGTAATATTGAATTTATGCGAGTTTGACCTGAATCAGGTATTTTGGAAAGGTTCAAAAATACAAAAATCAGGTTTTACTGGCCTCATATTGGTCAAACTCAAAATGTCAGTTTATGAAACATAACTCCAAAAATACACATGCAATATGTCTAATAATGCCTGAAGAAATGCATCTTTGAGAGTTTTCCTGAAAAAAAAACATTTGGTACCGTTTGCAAAAACAAAAAGTAATGTTTTACTCAATTTGACAGTAATGTACTTAGAATCCTGAGATAATGCGAATAAAGCAATAAAAATGTATTCCAACATAATTCCTAATCCAAACGTGCAAAGTGTCTAAAAATGCCTGTGATATTGAATACATGTGAGTTTTACTAGATACAGTTGTTTTTCTATGGTTTGCAAATACAAAAATGAGGTATTACTCAACATGACTGTATACTGTAACACTCAATATGACAGTTATTTAAACATAACTCCTACACCACACATGGAAAATGGCTAATAATGCCTGAAATAATGCATCTTTGGGAGTTCTACTGGAAACATAGGCTTTTTTAAATCTTGCAAATGCAAAAAGTAGTTTTTTACTCAATATGACTATAATGTTCTTAGAATCCTGAGATAATGCGAAAAAAGCAATAAAAATGTATTCAAACATAACTTCTAAACAACACATGCAAAATGGCTAATAATGCCTGGAGATATGTATTTTTGTTAGTAGTACTAGAAAAATGATCTTTTGTAAGGTTTCTAAAGACACAAGTTAGTTTTTTTATTCAATATAACAGTGTGACTGTCAACCTAAATATGAAAGGTTTATAATCATAACTCCAAAACCAAACATGAACTTTGTCTAAAAAAGCCTGTAATATTGAATTTATGGGAGTTTGACCTGAATCAGGTATTTTGGAAAGGTTCAAAAATACAAAAATCAGGTTTTACTGGCCTCATATTGGTCAAACTCAAAATGTCAGTTTATGAAACATAACTCCAAAAATACACATGCAATATGTCTAATAATGCCTGAAGAAATGCATCTTTGTGAGTTTTCCTGAAAAAAAAACATTTGGTACCGTTTGCAAAAACAAAAAGTAATGTTTTACTCAATTTGACAGTAATGTACTTAGAATCCTGAGATAATGCGAATAAAGCAATAAAAATGTATTCTAACATAATTCCTAATCCAAACGTGCAAAGTGTCTAAAAATGCCTGTGATATTGAATACATGTGAGTTTTACTAGATACAGTTGTTTTTCTATGGTTTGCAAATACAAAAATTAGTGTATTACTCAATATGACTGTATACTGTAACACTCAATATGACAGTTATTTAAACATAACTCCTACACCACACATGGAAAATGGCTAATAATGCCTGAAATAATGCATCTTTGGGAGTTTTACTGGAAACATATGCTTTTTTAAATCTTGCAAATGCAAAAAGTAGTTTTTTACTCAATATGACTAACATGTTCTTAGAATCCTGAGATAATGCGAAAAAATCAATAAAAATGTATTCAAACATAACTTCTAAACAACACATGCAAAATGGCTAATAATGCCTAGAGATATGTATTTTTGTTAGTAGTACTAGAAAAATGATCTTTTGTAAGGTTTCTAAAGACACAAGCTAGTTTTCTTATTCAATATAACAGTGTGACTGTCAATAAAAATATGAAAGGTTTATAATCATAACTCCAAAACCAAACATGAACTTTGTCTAAAATAGCCTCTAATATTGAATTTATGTGAGTTTGACCTGAATCAGGTATTTTGGAAAGGTTCAAAAATACAAAAATCAGGTTTTACTGGCCTCATATTGGTCAAACTCAAAATGTCAGTTTATGAAACATAACTCCAAAAATACACATGCAATATGTCTAATAATGCCTGAAGAAATGCATCTTTGAGAGTTTTCCTGAAAAAAAAACATTTGGTACCGTTTGCAAAAACAAAAAGTAATGTTTTACTCAATTTGACAGTAATGTACTTAGAATCCTGAGATAATGCGAATAAAGCAATAAAAATGTATTCCAACATAATTCCTAATCCAAACGTGCAAAGTGTCTAAAAATGCCTGTGATATTGAATACATGTGAGTTTTACTGGATACAGTTGTTTTTCTATGGTTTGCAAATACAAAAATGAGGTATTACTCAATATGACTGTATACTGTAACACTCAATATGACAGTTATTTAAACATAACTCCTACACCACACATGGAAAATGGCTAATAATGCCTGAAATAATGCATCTTTGGGAGTTCTACTGGAAACATAGGCTTTTTTAAATCTTGCAAATGCAAAAAGTAGTTTTTTACTCAATATGACTATAATGTTCCTAGAATCCTGATATAATGCGAAAAAAGCAATACAAATGTATTCAAACATAACTTCTAAACAACACATGCAAAATGGCTAATAATGCCTAGAGATATGTATTTTTGTTAGTAGTGCTAGAAAAATGATCTTTTGTAAGGTTTCTAAAGACACAAGTTAGTTTTCTTATTCAATATAACAGTGTGACTGTCAACCTAAACATGAAAGCTTTATAATCATAACTCCAAAACCAAACATGAACTTTGTCTAAAAAAGCCTGTAATATTGAATTTATGTGAGTTTGACCTGAATCAGGTATTTTGGAAAGGTTCAAAAATACAAAAATCAGGTTTTACTGGCCTCATATTGGTCAAACTCAAAATGTCAGTTTATGAAACATAACTTCAAAAATACACATGCAATATGTCTAATAATGCCTGAAGGAATGCATCTTTGAGAGTTTTCCTGAAAAAAAAACATTTGGTACCGTTTGCAAAAACAAAAAGTAATGTTTTACTCAATTTGACAGTAATGTACTTAGAATCCTGAGATAATGCGAATAAAGCAATAAAAATGTATTCCAACATAATTTCTAATCCAAACGTGCAAAGTGTCTAAAAATGCCTGTGATATTGAATACATGTGAGTTTTACTAGATACAGTTGTTTTTCTATGGTTTGCAAATACAAAAATGAGGTATTACTCAATATGACTGTATACTGTAACACTCAATATGACAGTTATTTAAACATAACTCCTACACCACACATGGAAAATAGCTAATAATGCCTGAAATAATGCATCTTTGGGAGTTTTACTGGAAACATATGCTTTTTTAAATCTTGCAAATGCAAAAAGTAGTTTTTTACTCAATATGACTAAAATGTTCTTAGAATCCTGAGATAATGCGAAAAAAGCAATAAAAATGTATTCAAACATAACTTCTAAACAACACATGCAAAATGGCTAATAATGCCTAGAGATATGTATTTTTGTTAGTAGTACTAGAAAAATGATCTTTTGTAAGGTTTCTAAAGACACAAGTTAGTTTTTTTATTCAATATAACAGTGTGACTGTCAACCTAAACATGAAAGCTTTATAATCATTACTCCAAAACCAAACATGAACTTTGTCTAAAAAAGCCTGTAATATTGAATTTATGTGAGTTTGACCTGAATCAAGTATTTTGGAAAGGTTCAAAAATACAAATATCAGGTTTTACTGGCCTCATATTGGTCAAACTCAAAATGTCAGTTTATGAAACATAACTTCAAAAATACACATGCAATATGTCTAATAATGCCTGAAGGAATGCATCTTTGAGAGTTTTCCTGAAAAAAAAACATTTGGTACCGTTTGCAAAAACAAAAAGTAATGTTTTACTCAATTTGACAGTAATGTACTTAGAATCCTGAGATAATGCGAATAAAGCAATAAAAATGTATTCCAACATAATTCCTAATCCAAACGTGCAAAGTGTCTAAAAATGCCTGTGATATTGAATACATGTGAGTTTTACTAGATACAGTTGTTTTTCTATGGTTTGCAAATACAAAAATGAGGTATTACTCAATATGACTGTATACTGTAACACTCAATATGACAGTTATTTAAACATAACTCCTACACCACACATGGAAAATGGCTAATAATGCCTGAAATAATGCATCTTTGGGAGTTTTACTGGAAACATATGCTTTTTTAAATCTTGCAAATGCAAAAAGTAGTTTTTTACTCAATATGACTATAATGTTCTTAGAATCCTGAGATAATGCGAAAAAAGCAATAAAAATGTATTCAAACATAACTTCTAAACAACACATGCAAAATGGCTAATAATGCCTAGAGATATGTATTTTTGTTAGTAGTACTAGAAAAATGATCTTTTGTAAGGTTTCTAAAGACACAAGCTAGTTTTTTTATTCAATATAACAGTGTGACTGTCAATAAAAATATGAAATAGTTTATAATCATAACTCCAAAACCAAACATGAACTTTGTCTAAAATAGCCTCTAATATTGAATTTATGTGAGTTTGACCTGAATCAGGTATTTTGGAAAGGTTCAAAAATACAAAAATCAGGTTTTACTGGCCTCATATTGGTCAAACTCAAAATGTCAGTTTATGAAACATAACTCCAAAAATACACATGCAATATGTCTAATAATGCCTGAAGAAATGCATCTTTGAGAGTTTTCCTGAAACAAAAAACATTTGGTACTGTTTGCAAAAACAAAAAGTAATGTTTTACTCAATTTGACAGTAATGTACTTAGAATCCTGAGATAATGCGAATAAAGCAATAAAAATGTATTCCAACATAATTCCTATTCCAAACGTGCAAAGTGTCTAAAAATGCCTGTGATATTGAATACATGTGAGTTTTACTAGATACAGTTGTTTTTCTATGGTTTGCAAATACAAAAATGAGGTTTTACTCAATATGACTGTATACTGTAACACTCAATATGACAGTTATTTAAACATAACTCCTACACCACACATGGAAAATAGCTAATAATGCCTGAAATAATGCATCTTTGGGAGTTTTACTGGAAACATATGCTTTTTTAAATCTTGCAAATGCAAAAAGTAGTTTTTTACTCAATATGACTAAAATGTTCTTAGAATCCTGAGATAATGCGAAAAAAGCAATAAAAATGTATTCAAACATAACTTCTAAACAACACATGCAAAATGGCTAATAATGCCTAGAGATATGTATTTTTGTTAGTAGTACTAGAAAAATGATCTTTTGTAAGGTTTCTAAAGACACAAGTTAGTTTTTTTATTCAATATAACAGTGTGACTGTCAACCTAAACATGAAAGCTTTATAATCATAACTCCAAAACCAAACATGAACTTTGTCTAAAAAAGCCTGTAATATTGAATTTATGTGAGTTTGACCTGAATCAAGTATTTTGGAAAGGTTCAAAAATACAAAAATCAGGTTTTACTGGCCTCATATTGGTCAAACTCAAAATGTCAGTTTATGAAACATAACTTCAAAAATACACATGCAATATGTCTAATAATGCCTGAAGGAATGCATCTTTGAGAGTTTTCCTGAAAAAAAAACATTTGGTACCGTTTGCAAAAACAAAAAGTAATGTTTTACTCAATTTGACAGTAATGTACTTAGAATCCTGAGGTAATGCGAATAAAGCAATAAAAATGTATTCCAACATAATTCCTAATCCAAACGTGCAAAGTGTCTAAAAATGCCTGTGATATTGAATACATGTGAGTTTTACTAGATACAGTTGTTTTTCTATGGTTTGCCAATACAAAAATGAGGTATTACTCAATATGACTGTATACTGTAACACTCAATATGACAGTTATTTAAACATAACTCCTACACCACACATGGAAAATGGCTAATAATGCCTGAAATAATGCATCTTTGGGAGTTTTACTGGAAACATATGCTTTTTTAAATCTTGCAAATGCAAAAAGTAGTTTTTTACTCAATATGACTATAATGTTCTTAGAATCCTGAGATAATGCGAAAAAAGCAATAAAAATGTATTCAAACATAACTTCTAAACAACACATGCAAAATGGCTAATAATGCCTAGAGATATGTATTTTTGTTAGTAGTACTAGAAAAATGATCTTTTGTAGGGTTTATAAAGACACAATTAGTTTTTTTATTCAATATAACAGTGTGACTGTCAACCTAAACATGAAAGGTTTATAATCATAACTCCAAAACCAAACATGATCTTTGTCTAAAAAAGCCTGTAATATTGAATTTATGTGAGTTTGACCTGAATCAGGTATTTTGGAAAGGTTCAAAAATACAAAAATCAGGTTTTACTGGCCTCATATTGGTCAAACTCAAAATGTCAGTTTATGAAACATAACTCCAAAAATACACATGCAATATGTCTAATAATGCCTGAAGAAATGCATCTTTGAGAGTTTTCCTGAAAAAAAAAACATTTGGTACCGTTTGCAAAAACAAAAAGTAATGTTTTACTCAATTTGACAGTAATGTACTTAGAATCCTGAGATAATGCGAATAAAGCAATAAAAATGTATTCCAACATAATTCCTATTCCAAACGTGCAAAGTGTCTAAAAATGCCTGTGATATTGAATACATGTGAGTTTTACTAGATACAGTTGTTTTTCTATAGTTTGCAAATACAAAAATGAGGTATTACTCAATATGACTGTATACTGTAACACTCAATATGACAGTTATTTAAACATAACTCCTACACCACACATGGAAAATGGCTAATAATGCCTGAAATAATGCCTCTTTGGGAGTTCTACTGGAAACATATGCTTTTTTAAATCTTGCAAATGCAAAAAGTAGTTTTTTACTCAATATGACTATAATGTTCTTAGAATCCTGAGATAATGCGAAAAAAGCAATAAAAATGTATTCAAACATAACTTCTAAACAACACATGCAAAATGGCTAATAATGCCTAGAGATATGTATTTTTGTTAGTAGTACTAGAAAAATGATCTTTTGTAGGGTTTATAAAGACACAATTAGTTTTTTTATTCAATATAACAGTGTGACTGTCAACCTAAACATGAAAGGTTTATAATCATAACTCCAAAACCAAACATGATCTTTGTCTAAAAAAGCCTGTAATATTGAATTTATGTGAGTTTGACCTGAATCAGGTATTTTGGAAAGGTTCAAAAATACAAAAATCAGGTTTTACTGGCCTCATATTGGTCAAACTCAAAATGTCAGTTTATGAAACATAACTCCAAAAATACACATGCAATATGTCTAATAATGCCTGAAGAAATGCATCTTTGAGAGTTTTCCTGAAAAAAAAAACATTTGGTACCGTTTGCAAAAACAAAAAGTAATGTTTTACTCAATTTGACAGTAATGTACTTAGAATCCTGAGATAATGCGAATAAAGCAATAAAAATGTATTCCAACATAATTCCTAATCCAAACATGCAAAGTGTCTAAAAATGCCTGTGATATTGAATACATGTGAGTTTTACTAGATACAGTTGTTTTTCTATGGTTTGCAAATACAAAAATGAGGTATTACTCAATATGACTGTATACTGTAACACTCAATATGACAGTTATTTAAACATAACTCCTACACCACACATGGAAAATGGCTAATAGTGCCTGAAATCATGCATCTTTGGGAGTTTTTCTCGAAACATATGCTTTTTAAAATCTTGCAAATGCAAAAAGTAGTTTTTTATTCAATATGACTATAATGTTCTTAGAATCCTGAGATATGCGAAAAATGCAATAAAACTTTATTCAAACATAACTTTTAAACAACACATGCAAAATGGCTAATAATGCCTAGAGATATGTATTTTTGTTAGTAGTACTAGAAAAATGATCTTTTGTAAGGTTTCTAAACACACAAGTTAGTTTTTTTATTCAATATAACAGTGTGACTGTCAACCTAAACATGAAAGGTTTATAATCATAACTCCAAAACCAAACATGAACTTTGTCTAAAAAAGCCTGTAATATTGAATTTATGTGAGTTTGATCTGAATCAGGTATTTTGGAAAGGTTCAAAAATACAAAAATCAGGTTTTACTGGCCTCATATTGGTCAAACTCAAAATGTCAGTTTATGAAACATAACTCCAAAAATACACATGCAATATGTCTAATAATGCCTGAAGAAATGCATCTTTGAGAGTTTTCCTGAAAAAAAAAAACATTTGGTACCGTTTGCAAAAACAAAAAGTAATGTTTTACTCAATTTGACAGTAATGTACTTAGAATCCTGAGATAATGCGAATAAAGCAATAAAAATGTATTCCAACATAATTCCTAATCCAAACGTGCAAAGTGTCTAAAAATGCCTGTGATATTGAATACATGTGAGTTTTACTAGATACAGTTGTTTTTCTATGGTTTGCAAATACAAAAATGAGGTATTACTCAATATGACTGTATACTGTAACACTCAATATGACAGTTATTTAAACATAACTCCTACACCACACATGGAAAATGGCTAATAATGCCTGAAATAATGCATCTTTGGGAGTTTTACTGGAAACATATGCTTTTTTAAATCTTGCAAATGCAAAAAGTAGTTTTTTACTCAATATGACTATAATGTTCTTAGAATCCTGAGATAATGCGAAAAAAGCAATAAAAATGTATTCAAACATAACTTCTAAACAACACATGCAAAATGGCTAATAATGCCTAGAGATATGTATTTTTGTTAGTAGTACTAGAAAAATTATCTTTTGTAAGGTTTCTAAAGACCCAAGTTAGTTTTTTTATTCAATATAACAGTGTAACTGTCAACCTAAACATGAAAGGTTTATAATCATAACTCCAAAACAGAATATGAACTTTGTCTAAAAAAAGCCTGTAATATGGAATTTATGTGAGTTTGACCTGAGTCAGGTATTTTGGAAAGTTTCAAAAATGCAAAATCAGGTTTTACTGGCCTCATATTGGTCAAACTCAAAATGTCAGTTTATGAAACATAACTCCAAAAATACACATGCAATATGTCTAATAATGCCTGAAGAAATGCATCTTTGAGAGTTTTCCTGAAAAAAAAAACATTTGGTACCGTTTGCAAAAACAAAAAGTAATGTTTTACTCAATTTGACAGTAATGTACTTAGAATCCTGAGATAATGCGAATAAAGCAATAAAAATATATTCCAACATAATTCCTAATCCAAACGTGCAAAGTGTCTAAAAATGCCTGTGATATTGAATACATGTGAGTTTTACTAGATACAGTTGTTTTTCTATAGTTTGCAAATACAAAAATGAGGTATTACTCAATATGACTGTATACTGTAACACTCAATATGACAGTTATTTAAACATAACTCCTACACCACACATGGAAAATGGCTAATAATGCCTGAAATAATGCATCTATAGGAGTTCTACTGGAAACATAGGCTTTTTTAAATCTTGCAAATGCAAAAAGTAGTTTTTTACTCAATATGACTATAATGTTCTTAGAATCCTGAGATAATGCGAAAAAAGCAATAAAAATGTATTCAAACATAACTTCTAAACAACACATGTAAAATGGCTAATAATGCCTAGAGATATGTATTTTTGTTAGTAGTACTAGAAAAATGATCTTTTGTAAGGTTTCTAAAGACACAAGTTAGTTTTTTTATTCAATATAACAGTGACTGTCAACCTAAATATGAAAGGTTTATAATCATAACTCCAAAACCAAACATGAACTTTGTCTAAAAAAGCCTGTAATATTGAAGTTATGTGAGTTTGACCTGAATCAGGTATTTTGGAAAGGTTCAAAAATACAAAAATTAGGTTTTACTGGCCTCATATTGGTCAAACTCAAAATGTCAGTTTATGAAACATAACTCCAAAAATACACATGCAATCTGTCTAATAATGCCTGAAGAAATGCATGTTTGAGAGTTTTCCTGAAAAAAAAAACATTTGGTACCGTTTGCAAAAACAAAAAGTAATGTTTTACTCAATTTGACAGTAATGTACTTAGAATCCTGAGATAATGCGAATAAAGCAATAAAAATATATTCCAACATAATTCCTAATCCAAAAGTGCAAAGTGTCTAAAAATGCCTGTGATATTGAATACATGTGAGTTTTACTAGATACAGTTGTTTTTCTATAGTTTGCAAATACAAAAATGAGGTATTACTCAATATGACTGTATACTGTAACACTCAATATGACAGTTATTTAAACATAACTCCTACACCACACATGGAAAATGGCTAATAATGCCTGAAATAATGCATCTTTGGGAGTTCTACTGGAAACATAGGCTTTTTTAAATCTTGCAAATGCAAAAAGTAGTTTTTTACTCAATATGACTATAATGTTATTAGAATCCTGAGATAATGCGAAAAAAGCAATAAAATGTATTCAAACATAACTTCTAAACAACACATGCAAAATGGCTAATAATGCCTAGAGATATGTATTTTTGTTAGTAGTACTAGAAAAATGATCTTTTGTAAGGTTTCTAAAGACACAAGTTAGTTTTTTTATTCAATATAACAGTGTGACTGTCAACCTAAACCTGAAAGGTTTATAATCATAACTCCAAAACCAAATATGAACTTTGTCTAAAAAAGCCTGTAATATTGAATTTATGTGAGTTTGACCTGAATCAGGTATTTTGGAAAGGTTCAAAAATACAAAAATCAGGTTTTACTGGGCTCATATTGGTCAAACTCAAAATGTCAGTTTATGAAACATAACTCCAAAAATACACATGCAATATGTCTAATAATGCCTGAAGAAATGCATCTTTGTGAGTTTTCCTGAAAAAAAAAACATTTGGTACCGTTTGCAAAAACAAAAAGTAATGTTTTACTCAATTTGACAGTAATGTACTTAGAATCCTGAGATAATGCGAATAAAGCAATAAAAATGTATTCTAACATAATTCCTAATCCAAACGTGCAAAGTGTCTAAAAATGCCTGTGATATTGAATACATGTGAGTTTTACTAGATACAGTTGTTTTTCTATGGTTTGCAAATACAAAAATTAGTGTATTACTCAATATGACTGTATGCTGTAACACTCAATATGACAGTTATTTAAACATAACTCCTACACCACACATGGAAAATGGCTAATAATGCCTGAAATAATGCATCTTTGGGAGTTCTACTGGAAACATATGCTTTTTTAAATCTTGCAAATGCAAAAAGTAGTTTTTTACTCAATATGACTATAATCTTCTTAGAATCCTGAGATAATGCGAAAAATGCAATAAAAATGTATTCAAACATAACTTCTAAACAACACATGCAAAATGGCTAATAATGCCTAGAGGTATGTATTTTTGTTACTAGTACTAGAAAAATGATCTTTTGTAAGGTTTCTAAAGACACAAGTTAGTTTTTTTATTCAATATAACAGTGTGACTGTCAACCTAAACCTGAAAGGTTTATAATCATAACTCCAAAACCAAATATGAACTTTGTCTAAAAAAGCCTGTAATATTGAATTTATGTGAGTTTGACCTGAATCAGGTATTTTGGAAAGGTTCAAAAATACAAAAATCAGGTTTTACTGGCCTCATATTGGTCAAACTCAAAATGTCAGTTTATGAAACATAACTCCAAAAATACACATGCAATATGTCTAATAATGCCTGAAGAAATGCATCTTTGTGAGTTTTCCTGAAAAAAAAACATTTGGTACCGTTTGCAAAAACAAAAAGTAATGTTTTACTCAATTTGACAGTAATGTACTTAGAATCCTGAGATAATGCGAATAAAGCAATAAAAATGTATTCCAACATAATTCCTAATCCAAACGTGCAAAGTGTCTAAAAATGCCTGTGATATTGAATACATGTGAGTTTTACTAGATACAGTTGTTTTTCTATAGTTTGCAAATACAAAAATGTGATATTACTCAATATGACTGTATACTGTAACATTCAATATGACAGTTATTTAAACATAACTCCTACACCACACATGGAAAATGGCTAATAATGACTGAAATAATGCATCTTTGGGAGTTCTACTGGAAACATAGGCTTTTTTGAATCTTGCAAATGCAAAAATTAGTTTTTTACTCAATATGACTATAATGTTCTTAGAATCCTGAGATAATGCGAAAAAAGCAATAAAAATGTATTCAAACATAACTTCTAAACAACACATGTAAAATGGCTAATAATGCCTAGAGATATGTATTGTTGTTAGTAGTACTAGAAAAATGATCTTTTGTAAGGTTTCTAAAGACACAAGTTAGTTTTTTTATTCAATATAACAGTGTGACTGTCAACCTAAACCTGAAAGGTTTATAATCATAACTCCAAAACCAAACATGAACTTTGTCTAAAAAAGCCTGTAATATTGAATTTATGTGAGTTTGACCTGAATCAGGTATTTTGGAAAGGTTCAAAAATACAAAAATCAGGTTTTACTGGCCTCATATTGGTCAAACTCAAAATGTCAGTTTATGAAACATAACTCCAAAAATACACATGCAATATGTCTAATAATGCCTGAAGAAATGCATCTTTGAGAGTTTTCCTGAAAAAAAAAAAAAACATTTGGTACCGTTTGCAAAAACAAAAAGTAATGTTTTACTCAATTTGACAGTAATGTACTTAGAATCCTGAGATAATGCGAATAAAGCAATAAAAATGTATTCCAACATAATTCCTAATCCAAACATGCAAAGTGTCTAAAAATGCCTGTGATATTGAATACATGTGAGTTTTACTAGATACAGTTGTTTTTCTATGGTTTGCAAATACAAAAATGAGGTATTACTCAATATGACTGTATACTGTAACACTCAATATGACAGTTATTTAAACATAACTCCTACACCACACATGGAAAATGGCTAATAATGCCTGAAATAATGCATCTTTGGGAGTTTTACTGGAAACATATGCTTTTTTAAATCTTGCAAATGCAAAAAGTAGTTTTTTACTCAATATGACTATAATGTTCTTAGAATCCTGAGATAATGCGAAAAAAGCAATAAAAATGTATTCAAACATAACTTCTAAACAACACATGCAAAATGGCTAATAATGCCTAGAGATATGTATTTTTGTTAGTAGTACTAGAAAAATGATCTTTTGTAAGGTTTCTAAAGACACAAGTTAGTTTTTTTATTCAATATAACAGTGTGACAGTCAACCTAAACATGAAAGGTTTATAATCATAACTCCAAAACAGAATATGAACTTTGTCTAAAAAAAGCCTGTAATATTGAATTTATGTGAGTTTGACCTGAATCAGGTATTTTGGAAAGTTTCAAAAATGCAAAATCAGGTTTTACTGGCCTCATATTGGTCAAACTCAAAATGTCAGTTTATGAAACATAACTCCAAAAATACACATGCAATATGTCTAATAATGCCTGAAGAAATGCATCTTTGAGAGTTTTCCTGAAAAAAAAAACATTTGGTACCGTTTGCAAAAACAAAAAGTAATGTTTTACTCAATTTGACAGTAATGTACTTAGAATCCTGAGATAATGCGAATAAAGCAATAAAAATATATTCCAACATAATTCCTAATCCAAACGTGCAAAGTGTCTAAAAATGCCTGTGATATTGAATACATGTGAGTTTTACTAGATACAGTTGTTTTTCTATAGTTTGCAAATACAAAAATGAGGTATTACTCAATATGACTGTATACTGTAACACTCAATATGACAGTTATTTAAACATAACTCCTACACCACACATGGAAAATGGCTAATAATGCCTGAAATAATGCATCTATAGGAGTTCTACTGGAAACATAGGCTTTTTTAAATCTTGCAAATGCAAAAAGTAGTTTTTTACTCAATAGGACTATAATGTTCTTAGAATCCTGAGATAATGCGAAAAAAGCAATAAAAATGTATTCAAACATAACTTCTAAACAACACATGTAAAATGGCTAATAATGCCTAGAGATATGTATTTTTGTTAGTAGTACTAGAAAAATGATCTTTTGTAAGGTTTCTAAAGACACAAGTTAGTTTTTTTATTCAATATAACAGTGTGACTGTCAACCTAAACCTGAAAGGTTTATAATCATAACTCCAAAACCAAACATGAACTTTGTCTAAAAAAGCCTGTAATATTGAATTTATGTGAGTTTGACCTGAATCAGGTATTTTGGAAAGGTTCAAAAATACAAAAATCAGGTTTTACTGGCCTCATATTGGTCAAACTCAAAATGTCAGTTTATGAAACATAACTCCAAAAATACACATGCAATATGTCTAATAATGCCTGAAGAAATGCATCTTTGTGAGTTTTCCAGAAAAAAAAACATTTGGTACCGTTTGCAAAAACAAAAAGTAATGTTTTACTCAATTTGACAGTAATGTACTTAGAATCCTGAGATAATGCGAATAAAGCAATAAAAATGTATTCCAACATAATTCCTAATCCAAACGTGCAAAGTGTCTAAAAATGCCTGTGATATTGAATACATGTGAGTTTTACTAGATACAGTTGTTTTTCTATAGTTTGCAAATACAAAAATGTGATATTACTCAATATGACTGTATACTGTAACATTCAATATGACAGTTATTTAAACATAACTCCTACACCACACATGGAAAATGGCTAATAATGACTGAAATAATGCATCTTTGGGAGTTCTACTGGAAACATAGGCTTTTTTGAATCTTGCAAATGCAAAAATTAGTTTTTTACTCAATATGACTATAATGTTCTTAGAATCCTGAGATAATGCGAAAAAAGCAATAAAAATGTATTCAAACATAACTTCTAAACAACACATGTAAAATGGCTAATAATGCCTAGAGATATGTATTGTTGTTAGTAGTACTAGAAAAATGATCTTTTGTAAGGTTTCTAAAGACACAAGTTAGTTTTTTTATTCAATATAACAGTGTGACTGTCAACCTAAACCTGAAAGGTTTATAATCATAACTCCAAAACCAAACATGAACTTTGTCTAAAAAAGCCTGTAATATTGAATTTATGTGAGTTTGACCTGAATCAGGTATTTTGGAAAGGTTCAAAAATACAAAAATCAGGTTTTACTGGCCTCATATTGGTCAAACTCAAAATGTCAGTTTATGAAACATAACTCCAAAAATACACATGCAATATGTCTAATAATGCCTGAAGAAATGCATCTTTGAGAGTTTTCCTGAAAAAAAAAAAAAACATTTGGTACCGTTTGCAAAAACAAAAAGTAATGTTTTACTCAATTTGACAGTAATGTACTTAGAATCCTGAGATAATGCGAATAAAGCAATAAAAATGTATTCCAACATAATTCCTAATCCAAACATGCAAAGTGTCTAAAAATGCCTGTGATATTGAATACATGTGAGTTTTACTAGATACAGTTGTTTTTCTATGGTTTGCAAATACAAAAATGAGGTATTACTCAATATGACTGTATACTGTAACACTCAATATGACAGTTATTTAAACATAACTCCTACACCACACATGGAAAATGGCTAATAATGCCTGAAATAATGCATCTTTGGGAGTTTTACTGGAAACATATGCTTTTTTAAATCTTGCAAATGCAAAAAGTAGTTTTTTACTCAATATGACTATAATGTTCTTAGAATCCTGAGATAATGCGAAAAAAGCAATAAAAATGTATTCAAACATAACTTCTAAACAACACATGCAAAATGGCTAATAATGCCTAGAGATATGTATTTTTGTTAGTAGTACTAGAAAAATGATCTTTTGTAAGGTTTCTAAAGACACAAGTTAGTTTTTTTATTCAATATAACAGTGTGACTGTCAACCTAAACCTGAAAGGTTTATAATCATAACTCCAAAACCAAACATGAACTTTGTCTAAAAAAGCCTGTAATATTGAATTTATGTGAGTTTGACCTGAATCAGGTATTTTGGAAAGTTTCAAAAATGCAAAATCAGGTTTTACTGGCCTCATATTGGTCAAACTCAAAATGTCAGTTTATGAAACATAACTCCAAAAATACACATGCAATATGTCTAATAATGCCTGAAGAAATGCATCTTTGAGAGTTTTCCTGAAAAAAAAAACATTTGGTACCGTTTGCAAAAACAAAAAGTAATGTTTTACTCAATTTGACAGTAATGTACTTAGAATCCTGAGATAATGCGAATAAAGCAATAAAAATATATTCCAACATAATTCCTAATCCAAACGTGCAAAGTGTCTAAAAATGCCTGTGATATTGAATACATGTGAGTTTTACTAGATACAGTTGTTTTTCTATAGTTTGCAAATACAAAAATGAGGTATTACTCAATATGACTGTATACTGTAACACTCAATATGACAGTTATTTAAACATAACTCCTACACCACACATGGAAAATGGCTAATAATGCCTGAAATAATGCATCTATAGGAGTTCTACTGGAAACATAGGCTTTTTTAAATCTTGCAAATGCAAAAATTAGTTTTTTACTCAATATGACTATAATGTTCTTAGAATCCTGAGATAATGCGAAAAAAGCAATGAAAATGTATTCAAACATAACTTCTAAACAACACATGTAAAATGGCTAATAATGCCTAGAGATATGTATTTTTGTTAGTAGTACTAGAAAAATGATCTTTTGTAAGGTTTCTAAAGACACAAGTTAGTTTTTTTATTCAATATAACAGTGTGACTGTCAACCTAAACCTGAAAGGTTTATAATCATAACTCCAAAACCAAACATGAACTTTGTCTAAAAAAGCCTGTAATATTGAATTTATGTGAGTTTGACCTGAATCAGGTATTTTGGAAAGGTTCAAAAATACAAAAATCAGGTTTTACTGGCCTCATATTGGTCAAACTCAAAATGTCAGTTTATGAAACATAACTCCAAAAATACACATGCAATATGTCTAATAATGCCTGAAGAAATGCATCTTTGAGAGTTTTCCTGAAAAAAAAAACATTTGGTACCGTTTGCAAAAACAAAAAGTAATGTTTTACTCAATTTGACAGTAATGTACTTTGAATCCTGAGATAATGCGAATAAAGCAATAAAAATGTATTCCAACATAAATCCTAATCCAAACGTGCAAAGTGTCTAAAAATGCCTGTGATATTGAATACATGTGAGTTTTACTAGATACAGTTGTTTTTCTATAGTTTGCAAATACAAAAATGAGGTATTACTCAATATGACTGTATACTGTAACACTCAATATGACAGTTATTTAAACATAACTCCTACACCACACATGGAAAATGGCTAATAATGCCTGAAATAATGCATCTTTGGGAGTTCTACTGGAAACATAGGCTTTTTTAAATCTTGCAAATGCAAAAAGTAGTTTTTTACTCAATATGACTATAATGTTCTTAGAATCCTGAGATAATGCGAAAAAAGCAATAAAAATGTATTCAAACATAACTTCTAAACAACACATGCAAAATGGCTAATAATGCCTAGAGATATGTATTTTTGTTAGTAGTACTAGAAAAATGATCTTTTGTAAGGTTTCTAAAGACCCAAGTTAGTTTTTTTATTCAATATAACAGTGTGACTGTCAACCTAAACATGAAAGGTTTATAATCATAACTCCAAAACAGAATATGAACTTTGTCTAAAAAAAGCCTGTAATATTGAATTTATGTGAGTTTGACCTGAATCAGGTATTTTGGAAAGTTTCAAAAATGCAAAATCAGGTTTTACTGGCCTCATATTGGTCAAACTCAAAATGTCAGTTTATGAAACATAACTCCAAAAATACACATGCAATATGTCTAATAATGCCTGAAGAAATGCATCTTTGAGAGTTTTCCTGAAAAAAAAAAACATTTGGTACCGTTTGCAAAAACAAAAAGTAATGTTTTACTCAATTTGACAGTAATGTACTTAGAATCCTGAGATAATGCGAATAAAGCAATAAAAATATATTCCAACATAATTCCTAATCCAAACGTGCAAAGTGTCTAAAAATGCCTGTGATATTGAATACATGTGAGTTTTACTAGATACAGTTGTTTTTCTATAGTTTGCAAATACAAAAATGAGGTATTACTCAATATGACTGTATACTGTAACACTCAATATGACAGTTATTTAAACATAACTCCTACACCACACATGGAAAATGGCTAATAATGCCTGAAATAATGCATCTATAGGAGTTCTACTGGAAACATAGGCTTTTTTAAATCTTGCAAATGCAAAAAGTAGTTTTTTACTCAATAGGACTATAATGTTCTTAGAATCCTGAGATAATGCGAAAAAAGCAATAAAAATGTATTCAAACATAACTTCTAAACAACACATGTAAAATGGCTAATAATGCCTAGAGATATGTATTTTTGTTAGTAGTACTAGAAAAATGATCTTTTGTAAGGTTTCTAAAGACACAAGTTAGTTTTTTTATTCAATATAACAGTGTGACTGTCAACCTAAACCTGAAAGGTTTATAATCATAACTCCAAAACCAAACATGAACTTTGTCTAAAAAAGCCTGTAATATTGAATTTATGTGAGTTTGACCTGAATCAGGTATTTTGGAAAGGTTCAAAAATACAAAAATTAGGTTTTACTGGCCTCATATTGGTCAAACTCAAAATGTCAGTTTATGAAACATAACTCCAAAAATACACATGCAATTTGTCTAATAATGCCTGAAGAAATGCATGTTTGAGAGTTTTCCTGAAAAAAAAAACATTTGGTACCGTTTACAAAAACAAAAAGTAATGTTTTACTCAATTTGACAGTAATATACTTAGAATCCTGAGATAATGCGAATAAAGCAATAAAAATATATTCCAACATAATTCCTAATCCAAACGTGCAAAGTGTCTAAAAATGCCTGTGATATTGAATACATGTGAGTTTTACTAGATACAGTTGTTTTTCTATAGTTTGCAAATACAAAAATGAGGTATTACTCAATATGACTGTATACTGTAACACTCAATATGACAGTTATTTAAACATAACTCCTACACCACACATGGAAAATGGCTAATAATGCCTGAAATAATGCATCTATAGGAGTTCTACTGGAAACATAGGCTTTTTTAAATCTTGCAAATGCAAAAAGTAGTTTTTTTACTCAATAAGACTATAATGTTCTTAGAATCCTGAGATAATGCGAAAAAAGCAATAAAAATGTATTCAAACATAACTTCTAAACAACACATGTAAAATGGCTAATAATGCCTAGAGATATGTATTTTTGTTAGTAGTACTAGAAAAATGATCTTTTGTAAGGTTTCTAAAGACACAAGTTAGTTTTTTTATTCAATATAACAGTGTGACTGTCAACCTAAATATGAAAGGTTTATAATCATAACTCCAAAACCAAACATGAACTTTGTCTAAAAAAGCCTGTAATATTGAATTTATGTGAGTTTGACCTGAATCAGGTATTTTGGAAAGGTTCAAAAATACAAAAATCAGGTTTTACTGGCCTCATATTGGTCAAACTCAAAATGTCAGTTTATGAAACATAACTCCAAAAATACACATGCAATATGTCTAATAATGCCTGAAGAAATGCATCTTTGTGAGTTTTCCAGGAAAAAAAAACATTTGGTACCGTTTGCAAAAACAAAAAGTAATGTTTTACTCAATTTGACAGTAATGTACTTAGAATCCTGAGATAATGCGAATAAAGCAATAAAAATATATTCCAACATAATTCTTAATCCAAACGTGCAAAGTGTCTAAAAATGCCTGTGATATTGAATACATGTGAGTTTTACTAGATACAGTTGTTTTTTTATAGTTTGCAAATACAAAAATGAGGTATTACTCAATATGACTGTATACTGTAACACTCAATATGACAGTTATTTAAACATAACTCCTACACCACACATGGAAAATGGCTAATAATGCCTGAAATAATGCATCTTTGGGAGTTCTACTGGAAACATAGGCTTTTTTAAATCTTGCAAATGCAAAAAGTAGTTTTTTACTCAATATGACTATAATGTTCTTAGAATCCTGAGATAATGCGAAAAAAGCAATAAAATGTATTCAAACATAACTTCTAAACAACACATGCAAAATGGCTAATAATGCCTAGAGATATGTATTTTTGTTAGTAGTACTAGAAAAATGATCTTTTGTAAGGTTTCTAAAGACACAAGTTAGTTTTTTTATTCAATATAACAGTGTGACTGTCAACCTAAACCTGAAAGGTTTATAATCATAACTCCAAAACCAAATATGAACTTTGTCTAAAAAAGCCTGTAATATTGAATTTATGTGAGTTTGACCTGAATCAGGTATTTTGGAAAGGTTCAAAAATACAAAAATCAGGTTTTACTGGCCTCATATTGGTCAAACTCAAAATGTCAGTTTATGAAACATAACTCCAAAAATACACATGCAATATGTCTAATAATGCCTGAAGAAATGCATCTTTGTGAGTTTTCCTGAAAAAAAAAAATTTGGTACCGTTTGCAAAAACAAAAAGTAATGTTTTACTCAATTTGACAGTAATGTACTTAGAATCTTGAGATAATGCGAATAAAGCAATAAAAATGTATTCTAACATAATTCCTAATCCAAACTTGCAAAGTGTCTAAAAATGCCTGTGATATTGAATACATGTGAGTTTTACTAGATACAGTTGTTTTTCTATGGTTTGCAAATACAAAAATTAGTGTATTACTCAATATGACTGTATGCTGTAACACTCAATATGACAGTTATTTAAACATAACTCCTACACCACACATGGAAAATGGCTAATAATGCCTGAAATAATGCATCTTTGGGAGTTCTACTGGAAACATATGCTTTTTTAAATCTTGCAAATGCAAAAAGTAGTTTTTTACTCAATATGACTATAATCTTCTTAGAATCCTGAGATAATGCGAAAAATGCAATAAAAATGTATTCAAACATAACTTCTAAACAACACATGCAAAATGGCTAATAATGCCTAGAGGTATGTATTTTTGTTACTAGTACTAGAAAAATGATCTTTTGTAAGGTTTCTAAAGACACAAGTTAGTTTTTTCATTCAATATAACAGTGTGACTGTCAACCTAAACATGAAAGGTTTGTAATCATAACTCCAAAACAGAATATGAACTTTGTCTAAAAAAAGCCTGTAATATTGAATTTATGTGAGTTTGACCTGAATCAGGTATTTTCGAAAGGTTCAAAAATACAAAATCAGGTTTCACTGGCCTCATATTGGTCAAACTCAAAATGTCAGTTTATGTAACATAACTCCAAAAATACACATGCAATATGTCTAATAATGCCTGAAGAAATCCATGTTTGAGAGTTTTCCTGAAAAAAAAAACATTTGGTACCGTTTGCAAAAACAAAAAGTAATGTTTTACTCAATTTGACAGTAATGTACTTAGAATCCTGAGATAATGCGAATAAAGCAATAAAAATATATTCCAACATAATTCCTAATCCAAACGTGCAGTGTCTAAAAATGCCTGTGATATTGAATACATGTGAGTTTTACTAGATACAGTTGTTTTTCTATAGTTTGCAAATACAAAAATGAGGTATTACTCAATATGACTGTATACTGTAACACTCAATATGACAGTTATTTAAACATAACTCCTACACCACACATGGAAAATGGCTAATAATGACTGAAATAATGCATCTTTGGGAGTTCTACTGGAAACATAGGCTTTTTTGAATCTTGCAAATGCAAAAATTAGTTTTTTACTCAATATGACTATAATGTTCTTAGAATCCTGAGATAATGCGAAAAAAGCAATAAAAATGTATTCAAACATAACTTCTTAACAACACATGTAAAATGGCTAATAATGCCTAGAGATATGTATTTTTGTTAGTAGTACTAGAAAAATGATCTTTTGTAAGGTTTCTAAAGACACAAGTTAGTTTTTTTATTCAATATAACAGTGTGACTGTCAACCTAAACCTGAAAGGTTTATAATCATAACTCCAAAACCAAACATGAACTTTGTCTAAAAAAGCCTGTAATATTGAATTTATGTGAGTTTGACCTGAATCAGGTATTTTGGAAAGGTTCAAAAATACAAAAATCAGGTTTTACTGGCCTCATATTGGTCAAACTCAAAATGTCAGTTTATGAAACATAACTCCAAAAATACACATGCAATATGTCTAATAATGCCTGAAGAAATGCATCTTTGAGAGTTTTCCTGAAAAAAAAAAAAAAACATTTGGTACCGTTTGCAAAAACAAAAAGTAATGTTTTACTCAATTTGACAGTAATGTACTTAGAATCCTGAGATAATGCGAATAAAGCAATAAAAATGTATTCCAACATAATTCCTAATCCAAACATGCAAAGTGTCTAAAAATGCCTGTGATATTGAATACATGTGAGTTTTACTAGATACAGTTGTTTTTCTATGGTTTGCAAATACAAAAATGAGGTATTACTCAATATGACTGTATACTGTAACACTCAATATGACAGTTATTTAAACATAACTCCTACACCACACATGGAAAATGGCTAATACTGCCTGAAATCATGCATCTTTGGGAGTTTTTCTCGAAATATATGCTTTTTAAAATCTTGCAAATGCAAAAAATAGTTTTTTACTCAATATGACTATAATGTTCTTAGAATCCTGAGATATGCGAAAAATGCAATAAAAATTTATTCAAACATAACTTTTAAACAACACATGCAAAATGGCTAATAATGCCTAGAGATATGTATTTTTGTTAGTAGTACTAGAAAAATGATCTTTTTTAAGGTTTCTAAACACACAAGTTAGTTTTTTTATTCAATATAACAGTGTGACTGTCAACCTAAACATGAAAGGTTTATAATCATAACTCCAAAACCAAACATGAACTTTGTCTAAAAAAGCCTGTAATATTGAATTTATGTGAGTTTGATCTGAATCAGGTATTTTGGAAAGGTTCAAAAATACAAAAATCAGGTTTTACTGGCCTCATATTGGTCAAACTCAAAATGTCAGTTTATGAAACATAACTCCAAAAATACACATGCAATATGTCTAATAATGCCTGAAGAAATGCATCTTTGAGAGTTTTCCTGAAAAAAAAAACATTTGGTACCGTTTGCAAAAACAAAAAGTAATGTTTTACTCAATTTGACAGTAATGTACTTAGAATCCTGAGATAATGCGAATAAAGCAATAAAAATGTATTCCAACATAATTCCTAATCCAAACGTGCAAAGTGTCTAAAAATGCCTGTGATATTGAATACATGTGAGTTTTACTAGATACAGTTGTTTTTCTATGGTTTGCAAATACAAAAATGAGGTATTACTCAATATGACTGTATACTGTAACACTCAATATGACAGTTATTTAAACATAACTCCTACACCACACATGGAAAATGGCTAATAATGCCTGAAATAATGCATCTTTGGGAGTTTTACTGGAAACATATGCTTTTTTAAATCTTGCAAATGCAAAAAGTAGTTTTTTACTCAATATGACTATAATGTTCTTAGAATCCTGAGATAATGCGAAAAAAGCAATAAAAATGTATTCAAACATAACTTCTAAACAACACATGCAAAATGGCTAATAATGCCTAGAGATATGTATTTTTGTTAGTAGTACTAGAAAAATGATCTTTTGTAAGGTTTCTAAAGACCCAAGTTAGTTTTTTTATTCAATATAACAGTGTGACTGTCAACCTAAACATGAAAGGTTTATAATCATAACTCCAAAACAGAATATGAACTTTGTCTAAAAAAAGCCTGTAATATTGAATTTATGTGAGTTTGACCTGAATCAGGTATTTTGGAAAGTTTCAAAAATGCAAAATCAGGTTTTACTGGCCTCATAATGGTCAAACTCAAAATGTCAGTTTATGAAACATAACTCCAAAAATACACATGCAATATGTCTAATAATGCCTGAAGAAATGCATCTTTGAGAGTTTTCCTGAAAAAAAAAACATTTGGTACCGTTTGCAAAAACAAAAAGTAATGTTTTACTCAATTTGACAGTAATGTACTTAGAATCCTGAGATAATGCGAATAAAGCAATAAAAATATATTCCAACATAATTCCTAATCCAAACGTGCAAAGTGTCTAAAAATGCCTGTGATATTGAATACATGTGAGTTTTACTAGATACAGTTGTTTTTCTATAGTTTGCAAATACAAAAATGAGGTATTACTCAATATGACTGTATACTGTAACACTCAATATGACAGTTATTTAAACATAACTCCTACACCACACATGGAAAATGGCTAATAATGCATCTATAGGAGTTCTACTGGAAACATAGGCTTTTTTAAATCTTGCAAATGCAAAAAGTAGTTTTTTACTCAATATGACTATAATGTTCTTAGAATCCTGAGATAATGCGAAAAAAGCAATAAAAATGTATTCAAACATAACTTCTAAACAACACATGTAAAATGGCTAATAATGCCTAGAGATATGTATTTTTGTTAGTAGTACTAGAAAAATGATCTTTTGTAAGGTTTCTAAAGACACAAGTTAGTTTTTTTATTCAATATAACAGTGACTGTCAACCTAAATATGAAAGGTTTATAATCATAACTCCAAAACCAAACATGAACTTTGTCTAAAAAAGCCTGTAATATTGAAGTTATGTGAGTTTGACCTGAATCAGGTATTTTGGAAAGGTTCAAAAATACAAAAATTAGGTTTTACTGGCCTCATATTGGTCAAACTCAAAATGTCAGTTTATGAAACATAACTCCAAAAATACACATGCAATCTGTCTAATAATGCCTGAAGAAATGCATGTTTGAGAGTTTTCCTGAAAAAAAAAACATTTGGTACCGTTTGCAAAAACAAAAAGTAATGTTTTACTCAATTTGACAGTAATGTACTTAGAATCCTGAGATAATGCGAATAAAGCAATAAAAATATATTCCAACATAATTCCTAATCCAAAAGTGCAAAGTGTCTAAAAATGCCTGTGATATTGAATACATGTGAGTTTTACTAGATACAGTTGTTTTTCTATAGTTTGCAAATACAAAAATGAGGTATTACTCAATATGACTGTATACAGTAACACTCAATATGACAGTTATTTAAACATAACTCCTACACCACACATGGAAAATGGCTAATAATGCCTGAAATAATGCATCTTTGGGAGTTCTACTGGAAACATAGGCTTTTTTAAATCTTGCAAATGCAAAAAGTAGTTTTTTACTCAATATGACTATAATGTTCTTAGAATCCTGAGATAATGCGAAAAAAGCAATAAAAATGTATTCAAACATAACTTCTAAACAACACATGCAAAATGGCTAATAATGCCTAGAGATATGTATTTTTGTTAGTAGTACTAGAACAATGATCTTTTGTAAGGTTTCTAAAGACACAAGTTAGTTTTTTTATTCAATATAACAGTGTGACTGTCAACCTAAACATGAAAGGTTTATAATCATAACTCCAAAACAGAATATGAACTTTGTCCAAAAAAAGCCTGTAATATTGAATTTATGTGAGTTTGACCTGAATCAGGTATTTTGGAAAGTTTCAAAAATACAAAATCAGGTTTTACTGGCCTCATATTGGTCAAACTCAAAATGTCAGTTTATGAAACATAACTCCAAAAATACACATGCAATATGTCTAATAATGCCTGAAGAAATGCATCTTTGAGAGTTTTCCTGAAAAAAAAAACATTTGGTACCGTTTGCAAAAACAAAAAGTAATGTTTTACTCAATTTGACAGTAATGTACTTAGAATCCTGAGATAATGCGAATAAAGCAATAAAAATATATTCCAACATAATTCCTAATCCAAACGTGCAAAGTGTCTAAAAATTCCTGTGATATTGAATACATGTGAGTTTTACTAGATACAGTTGTTTTTCTATAGTTTGCAAATACAAAAATGAGGTATTACTCAATATGACTGTATACTGTAACACTCAATATGACAGTTATTTAAACATAACTCCTACACCACACATGGAAAATGGCTAATAATGCCTGAAATAATGCATCTATAGGAGTTCTACTGGAAACATAGGCTTTTTTAAATCTTGCAAATGCAAAAAGTAGTTTTTTACTCAATAGGACTATAATGTTCTTAGAATCCTGAGATAATGCGAAAAAAGCAATAAAAATGTATTCAAACATAACTTCTAAACAACACATGTAAAATGGCTAATAATGCCTAGAGATATGTATTTTTGTTAGTAGTACTAGAAAAATGATCTTTTGTAAGGTTTCTAAAGACACAAGTTAGTTTTTTTATTCAATATAACAGTGTGACTGTCAACCTAAACCTGAAAGGTTTATAATCATAACTCCAAAACCAAACATGAACTTTGTCTAAAAAAGCCTGTAATATTGAATTTATGTGAGTTTGACCTGAATCAGGTATTTTGGAAAGGTTCAAAAATACAAAAATCAGGTTTTACTGGCCTCATATTGGTCAAACTCAAAATGTCAGTTTATGAAACATAACTCCAAAAATACACATGCAATATGTCTAATAATGCCTGAAGAAATGCATCTTTGAGAGTTTTCCTGAAAAAAAAAAAAACATTTGGTACCGTTTGCAAAAACAAAAAGTAATGTTTTACTCAATTTGACAGTAATGTACTTAGAATCCCGAGATAATGCGAATAAAGCAATAAAAATGTATTCCAACATAATTCCTAATCCAAACATGCAAAGTGTCTAAAAATGCCTGTGATATTGAATACATGTGAGTTTTACTAGATACAGTTGTTTTTCTATGGTTTGCAAATACAAAAATGAGGTATTACTCAATATGACTGTATACTGTAACACTCAATATGACAGTTATTTAAACATAACTCCTACACCACACATGGAAAATGGCTAATAGTGCCTGAAATCATGCATCTTTGGGAGTTTTTCTCGAAACATATGCTTTTTAAAATCTTGCAAATGCAAAAAGTAGTTTTTTACTCAATATGACTATAATGTTCTTAGAATCCTGAGATATGCGAAAAATGCAATAAAAATTTATTCAAACATAACTTTTAAACACATGCAAAATGGCTAATAATGCCTAGAGATATGTATTTTTGTTAGTAGTACTAGAAAAATGATCTTTTGTAAGGTTTCTAAACACACAAGTTAGTTTTTTTATTCAATATAACAGTGTGACTGTCAACCTAAACATGAAAGGTTTATAATCATAACTCCAAAACCAAACATGAACTTTGTCTAAAAAAGCCTGTAATATTGAATTTATGTGAGTTTGATCTGAATCAGGTATTTTGGAAAGGTTCAAAAATACAAAAATCAGGTTTTACTGGCCTCATATTGGTCAAACTCAAAATGTCAGTTTATGAAACATAACTCCAAAAATACACATGCAATATGTCTAATAATGCCTGAAGAAATGCATCTTTGAGAGTTTTCCTGAAAAAAAAAACATTTGGTACCGTTTGCAAAAACAAAAAGTAATGTTTTACTCAATTTGACAGTAATGTACTTAGAATCCTGAGATAATGCGAATAAAGCAATAAAAATGTATTCCAACATAATTCCTAATCCAAACGTGCAAAGTGTCTAAAAATGCCTGTGATATTGAATACATGTGAGTTTTACTAGATACAGTTGTTTTTCTATGGTTTGCAAATACAAAAATGAGGTATTACTCAATATGACTGTATACTGTAACACTCAATATGACAGTTATTTAAACATAACTCCTACACCACACATGGAAAATGGCTAATAATGCCTGAAATAATGCATCTTTGGGAGTTTTACTGGAAACATATGCTTTTTTAAATCTTGCAAATGCAAAAAGTAGTTTTTTACTCAATATGACTATAATGTTCTTAGAATCCTGAGATAATGCGAAAAAAGCAATAAAAATGTATTCAAACATAACTTCTAAACAACACATGCAAAATGGCTAATAATGCCTAGAGATATGTATTTTTGTTAGTAGTACTAGAAAAATGATCTTTTGTAAGGTTTCTAAAGACCCAAGTTAGTTTTTTTATTCAATATAACAGTGTGACTGTCAACCTAAACATGAAAGGTTTATAATCATAACTCCAAAACAGAATATGAACTTTGTCTAAAAAAAGCCTGTAATATTGAATTTATGTGAGTTTGACCTGAATCAGGTATTTTGGAAAGTTTCAAAAATGCAAAATCAGGTTTTACTGGCCTCATATTGGTCAAACTCAAAATGTCAGTTTATGAAACATAACTCCAAAAATACACATGCAATATGTCTAATAATGCCTGAAGAAATGCATCTTTGAGAGTTTTCCTGAAAAAAAAAACATTTGGTACCGTTTGCAAAAACAAAAAGTAATGTTTTACTCAATTTGACAGTAATGTACTTAGAATCCTGAAATAATGCGAATAAAGCAATAAAAATATATTCCAACATAATTCCTAATCCAAACGTGCAAAGTGTCTAAAAATGCCTGTGATATTGAATACATGTGAGTTTTACTAGATACAGTTGTTTTTCTATAGTTTGCAAATACAAAAATGAGGTATTACTCAATATGACTGTATACTGTAACACTCAATATGACAGTTATTTAAACATAACTCCTACACCACACATGGAAAATGGCTAATAATGCCTGAAATAATGCATCTATAGGAGTTCTACTGGAAACATAGGCTTTTTTAAATCTTGCAAATGCAAAAAGTAGTTTTTTACTCAATATGACTATAATGTTCTTAGAATCCTGAGATAATGCGAAAAAAGCAATAAAAATGTATTCAAACATAACTTCTAAACAACACATGTAAAATGGCTAATAATGCCTAGAGATATGTATTTTTTTTAGTAGTACTAGAAAAATGATCTTTTGTAAGGTTTCTAAAGACACAAGTTAGTTTTTTTATTCAATATAACAGTGACTGTCAACCTAAATATGAAAGGTTTATAATCATAACTCCAAAACCAAACATGAACTTTGTCTAAAAAAGCCTGTAATATTGAAGTTATGTGAGTTTGACCTGAATCAGGTATTTTGGAAAGGTTCAAAAATACAAAAATTAGGTTTTACTGGCCTCATATTGGTCAAACTCAAAATGTCAGTTTATGAAACATAACTCCAAAAATACACATGCAAAATGTCTAATAATGCCTGAAGAAATGCATGTTTGAGTTTTCCTGAAAAAAAAAACATTTGGTACCGTTTGCAAAAACAAAAAGTAATGTTTTACTCAATTTGACAGTAATGTACTTAGAATCCTGAGATAATGCGAATAAAGCAATAAAAATATATTCCAACATAATTCCTAATCCAAACGTGCAAAGTGTCTAAAAATGCCTGTGATATTGAATACATGTGAGTTTTACTAGATACAGTTGTTTTTCTATAGTTTGCAAATACAAAAATGAGGTATTACTCAATATGACTGTATACTGTAACACTCAATATGACAGTTATTTAAACATAACTCCCACACCACACATGGAAAATGGCTAATAATGCCTGAAATAATGCATCTTTGGGAGTTCTACTGGAAACATAGGCTTTTTTAAATCTTGCAAATGCAAAAAGTAGTTTTTTTACTCAATATGACTATAATGTTCTTAGAATCCTGAGATAATGCGAAAAAAGCAATAAAAATGTATTCAAACATAACTTCTAAACAACACATGCAAAATGGCTAATAATGCCTAGAGATATGTATTTTTGTTAGTAGTACTAGAACAATGATCTTTTGTAAGGTTTCTAAAGACACAAGTTAGTTTTTTTATTCAATATAACAGTGTGACTGTCAACCTAAACATGAAAGGTTTATAATCATAACTCCAAAACAGAATATGAACTTTGTCTAAAAAAAGCCTGTAATATTGAATTTATGTGAGTTTGACCTGAATCAGGTATTTTGGAAAGTTTCAAAAATACAAAATCAGGTTTTACTGGCCTCATATTGGTCAAACTCAAAATGTCAGTTTATGAAACATAACTCCAAAAATACACATGCAATATGTCTAATAATGCCTGAAGAAATGCATCTTTGAGAGTTTTCCTGAAAAAAAAACATTTGGTACCGTTTGCAAAAACAAAAAGTAATGTTTTACTCAATTTGACAGTAATGTACTTAGAATCCTGAGATAATGCGAATAAAGCAATAAAAATATATTCCAACATAATTCCTAATCCAAACGTGCAAAGTGTCTAAAAATGCCTGTGATATTGAATACATGTGAGTTTTACTAGATACATTTGTTTTTCTATGGTTTGCAAATACAAAAATTAGTGTATTACTCAATATGACTGTATACTGTAACACTCAATATGACAGTTATTTAAACATAACTCCTACACCACACATGGAAAATGGCTAATAATGCCTGAAATAATGCATCTTTGGGAGTTTTACTCGAAACATATGCTTTTTTAAATCTTGCAAATGCAAAAAGTAGTTTTTTACTCAATATGACTATAATCTTCTTAGAATCCTGAGATAATGCGAAAAAAGCAATAAAAATGTATTCAAACATAACTTCTAAACAACACATGCAAAATGGCTAATAATGCCTAGAGGTATGTATTTTTGTTACTAGTACTAGAAAAATGATCTTTTGTAAGGTTTCTAAAGACACAAGTTAGTTTTTTTTATTCAATATAACAGTGTGACTGTCAACCTAAACATGAAAGGTTTATAATCATAACTCCAAAACCAAACATGAACTTTGTCTAAAAAAGCCTGTAATATTGAATTTATGTGAGTTTGACCTGAATCAGGTATTTTGGAAAGGTTCAAAAATACAAGAATTAGATTTTACTGGCCTCATATTGGTCAAACTCAAAATGTCAGTTTATGAAACATAACTCCAAAAATACACATGCAATATGTCTAATAATGCCTGAAGAAATGCATCTTTGTGAGTTTTCCTGAAAAAAAAACATTTGGTACCGTTTGCAAAAACAAAAAGTAATGTTTTACTCAATTTGACAGTAGAATCCTGAGATAATGCGAATAAAGCAATAAAAATATATTCCAACATAATTCCTAATCCAAACGTGCAAAGTGTCTAAAAATGCCTGTGATATTGAATACATGTGAGTTTTACTAGATACAGTTGTTTTTCTATAGTTTGCAAATACAAAAATGAGGTATTACTCAATATGACTGTATACTGTAACACTCAATATGACAGTTATTTAAACATAACTCCTACACCACACATGGAAAATGGCTAATAATGCCTGAAATAATGCATCTTTGGGAGTTCTACTGGAAACATAGGCTTTTTTAAATCTTGCAAATGCAAAAAGTAGTTTTTTACTCAATATGACTATAATGTTCTTAGAATCCTGAGATGATGCGAAAAAAGCAATAAAATGTACTCAAACATAACTTCTAAACAACACATGCAAAATGGCTAATAATGCCTAGAGATATGTATTTTTGTTAGTAGTACTAGAAAAATGATCTTTTGTAAGGTTTCTAAAGACACAAGTTAGTTTTTTTATTCAATATAACAGTGTGACTGTCAACCTAAACCTGAAAGGTTTATAATCATAACTCCAAAACCAAATATGAACTTTGTCTAAAAAAGCCTGTAATATTGAATTTATGTGAGTTTGACCTGAATCAGGTATTTTGGAAAGGTTCAAAAATACAAACATCAGGTTTTACTGGCCTCATATTGGTCAAACTCAAAATGTCAGTTTATGAAACATAACTCCAAAAATACACATGCAATATGTCTAATAATGCCTGAAGAAATGCATCTTTGTGAGTTTTCCTGAAAAAAAAACATTTGGTACCGTTTGCAAAAACAAAAAGTAATGTTTTACTCAATTTGACAGTAATGTACTTAGAATCCTGAGATAATGCGAATAAAGCAATAAAAATGTATTCTAACATAATTCCTAATCCAAACGTGCAAAGTGTCTAAAAATGCCTGTGATATTGAATACATGTGAGTTTTACTAGATACATTTGTTTTTCTATGGTTTGCAAATACAAAAATTAGTGTATTACTCAATATGACTGTATACTGTAACACTCAATATGACAGTTATTTAAACATAACTCCTACACCACACATGGAAAATGGCTAATAATGCCTGAAATAATGCATCTTTGGGAGGTTTACTCGAAACATATGCTTTTTTAAATCTTGCAAATGCAAAAAGTAGTTTTTTACTCAATATGACTATAATCTTCTTAGAATCCTGAGATAATGCGAAAAAGCAATAAAAATGTATTCAAACATAACTTCTAAACAACACATGCAAAATGGCTAATAATGCCTAGAGGTATGTATTTTTGTTACTAGTACTAGAAAAATGATCTTTTGTAAGGTTTCTAAAGACACAAGTTAGTTTTTTTATTCAATATAACAGTGTGACTGTCAACCTAAACATGAAAGGTTTATAATCATAACTCCAAAACAGAATATGAACTTTGTCTAAAAAAAGCCTGTAATATTGAATTTATGTGAGTTTGACCTGAATCAGGTATTTTCGAAAGGTTCAAAAATACAAAATCAGGTTTCACTGGCCTCATATTGGTCAAACTCAAAATGTCAGTTTATGTAACATAACTCCAAAAATACACATGCAATATGTCTAATAATGCCCGAAGAAATGCATGTTTGAGAGTTTTCATGAAAAAAAAAACATTTGGTACCGTTTGCAAAAACAAAAAGTAATGTTTTACTCAATTTGACAGTAATGTACTTAGAATCCTGAGATAATGCGAATAAAGCAATAAAAATATATTCCAACATAATTCCTAATCCAAACGTGCAAAGTGTCTAAAAATGCCTGTGATATTGAATACATGTGAGTTTTACTAGATACAGTTGTTTTTCTATAGTTTGCAAATACAAAAATGAGGTATTACTCAATATGACTGTATACTGTAACACTCAATATGACAGTTATTTAAACATAACTCCTACACCACACATGGAAAATGGCTAATAATGCCTGAAATAATGCATCTTTGGGAGTTCTACTGGAAACATAGGCTTTTTTGAATCTTGCAAATGCAAAAATTAGTTTTTTACTCAATATGACTATAATGTTCTTAGAATCCTGAGATAATGCGAAAAAAGCAATAAAAATGTATTCAAACATAACTTCTAAACAACACATGCAAAATGGCTAATAATGCCTAGAGATATGTATTTTTGTTAGTAATACTAGAAAAATGATCTTTTGTAAGGTTTCTAATGACACAAGTTAGTTTTTTTATTCAATATAACAGTGTGACTGTCAACCTAAATATGAAAGGTTTATAATCAGAACTCCAAAACCAAACATGAACTTTGTCTAAAAAAGCCTGTAATTTTGAATTTATGGGAGTTTGACCTGAATCAGGTATTTTGGAAAGGTTCAAAAATACAAAAATCAGGTTTTACTGGCCTCATATTGGTCAAACTCAAAATGTCAGTTTATGAAACATAACTCCAAAAATACACATGCAATATGTCTAATAATGCCTGAAGAAATGCATCTTTGTGAGTTTTCCTGAAAAAAAAACATTTGGTACCGTTTGCAAAAACAAAAAGTAATGTTTTACTCAATTTGACAGTAATGTACTCAGAATCCTGAGATAATGCGAATAAAGCAATAAAAATATATTCCAACATAATTCCTAATCCAAACGTGCAAAGTGTCTAAAAATGCCTGTGATATTGAATACATGTGAGTTTTACTAGATACAGTTGTTTTTCTATAGTTTGCAAATACAAAAATGAGGTATTACTCAATATGACTGTATACTGTAACACTCAATATGACAGTTATTTAAACATAACTCCTACACCACACATGGAAAATGGCTAATAATGCCTGAAATAATGCATCTTTGGGAGTTCTACTGGAAACATAGGCTTTTTTGAATCTTGCAAATGCAAAAATTAGTTTTTTACTCAATATGACTATAATGTTCTTAGAATCCTGAGATAATGCGAAAAAAGCAATAAAAATGTATTCAAACATAACTTCTAAACAACACATGCAAAATGGCTAATAATGCCTAGAGATATGTATTTTTGTTAGTAATACTAGAAAAATGATCTTTTGTAAGGTTTCTAATGACACAAGTTAGTTTTTTTATTCAATATAACAGTGTGACTGTCAACCTAAATATGAAAGGTTTATAATCAGAACTCCAAAACCAAACATGAACTTTGTCTAAAAAAGCCTGTAATTTTGAATTTATGGGAGTTTGACCTGAATCAGGTATTTTGGAAAGGTTCAAAAATACAAAAATCAGGTTTTACTGGCCTCATATTGGTCAAACTCAAAATGTCAGTTTATGAAACATAACTCCAAAAATACACATGCAATATGTCTAATAATGCCTGAAGAAATGCATCTTTGTGAGTTTTCCTGAAAAAAAAACATTTGGTACCGTTTGCAAAAACAAAAAGTAATGTTTTACTCAATTTGACAGTAATGTACTCAGAATCCTGAGATAATGCGAATAAAGCAATAAAAATATATTCCAACATAATTCCTAATCCAAAAGTGCAAAGTGTCTAAAAATGCCTGTGATATTGAATACATGTGAGTTTTACTAGATACAGTTGTTTTTCTATAGTTTGCAAATACAAAAATGAGGTATTACTCAATATGACTGTATACTGTAACACTCAATATGACAGTTATTTAAACATAACTCCTACACCACACATGGAAAATGGCTAATAATGCCTGAAATAATGCATCTTTGGGAGTTCTACTGGAAACATAGGCTTTTTTAAATCTTGCAAATGCAAAAAGTAGTTTTTTACTCAATATGACTATAATGTTCTTAGAATCCTGAGATAATGCGAAAAAAGCAATAAAAATGTATTCAAACATAACTTCTAAACAACACATGCAAAATGGCTAATAATGCCTAGAGATATGTATTTGTGTTAGTAGTACTAGAACAATGATCTTTTGTAAGGTTTCTAAAGACACAAGTTAGTTTTTTTATTCAATATAACAGTGTGACTGTCAACCTAAACATGAAAGGTTTATAATCATAACTCCAAAACAGAATATGAACTTTGTCTAAAAAAAGCCTGTAATATTGAATTTATGTGAGTTTGACCTGAATCAGGTATTTTGGAAAGTTTCAAAAATACAAAATCAGGTTTTACTGGCCTCATATTGGTCAAACTCAAAATGTCAGTTTATGAAACATAACTCCAAAAATACACATGCAATATGTCTAATAATGCCTGAAGAAATGCATCTTTGAGAGTTTTCCCGAAAAAAAAACATTTGGTACCGTTTGCAAAAACAAAAAGTAATGTTTTACTCAATTTGACAGTAATGTACTTAGAATCCTGAGATAATGCGAATAAAGCAATAAAAATATATTCCAACATAATTCCTAATCCAAACGTGCAAAGTGTCTAAAAATGCCTGTGATATTGAATACATGTGAGTTTTACTAGATACAGTTGTTTTTCCATAGTTTGCAAATACAAAAATGAGGTATTACTCAATATGACTGTATACTGTAACACTCAATATGACAGTTATTTAAACATAACTCCTACACCACACATGGAAAATGGCTAATAATGCCTGAAATAATGCATCTATAGGAGTTCTACTGGAAACATAGGCTTTTTTAAATCTTGCAAATGCAAAAAGTAGTTTTTTACTCAATATGACTATAATGTTCTTAGAATCCTGAGATAATGCGAAAAAAGCAATAAAAATGTATTCAAACATAACTTCTAAACAACACATTTAAAATGGCTAATAATGCCTAGAGATATGTATTTTTGTTAGTAGTACTAGAAAAATGATCTTTTGTAAGGTTTCTAAAGACACAAGTTAGTTTTTTTATTCAATATAACAGTGTGACTGTCAACCTAAACCTGAAAGGTTTATAATCATAACTCCAAAACCAAACATGAACTTTGTCTAAAAAAGCCTGTAATATTGAATTTATGTGAGTTTGACCTGAATCAGGTATTTTGGAAAGGTTCAAAAATACAAAAATCAGGTTTTACTGGCCTCATATTGGTCAAACTCAAAATGTCAGTTTATGAAACATAACTCCAAAAATACACATGCAATATGTCTAATAATGCCTGAAGAAATGCATCTTTGAGAGTTTTCCTGAAAAAAAAACATTTGGTACCGTTTGCAAAAACAAAAAGTAATGTTTTACTCAATTTGACAGTAATGTACTTAGAATCCTGAGATAATGCAAATAAAGCAATAAAAATGTATTCCAACATAATTCCTAATCCAAACGTGCAAAGTGTCTAAAAATGCCTGTGATATTGAATACATGTGAGTTTTACTAGATACAGTTGTTTTTCTATGGTTTGCAAATACAAAAATGAGGTATTACTCAATATGACTGTATACTGTAACACTCAATATGACAGTTATTTAAACATAACTCCTACACCACACATGGAAAATGGCTAATAATGCCTGAAATAATGCTTCTTTGGGAGTTCTACTGGAAACATAGGGTTTTTTAAATCTTGCAAATGCAAAAAGTAGTTTTTTACTCAATATGACTATAATGTTCTTAGAATCCTGAGATAATGCGAAAAAAGCAATAAAAATGTATTCAAACATAACTTCTAAACAACACATGCAAAATGGCTAATAATGCCTAGAGATATGTATTTTTGTTAGTAGTACTAGAAAAATAATCTTTTGTAAGGTTTCTAAAGACCCAAGTTAGTTTTTTTATTCAATATAACAGTGTGACTGTCAACCTAAACATGAAAGGTTTATAATCATAACTCCAAAACAGAATATGAACTTTGTCTAAAAAAAGCCTGTAATATTGAATTTATGTGAGTTTGACCTGAATCAGGTATTTTGGAAAGTTTCAAAAATACAAAATCAGGTTTTACTGGCCTCATATTGGTCAAACTCAAAATGTCAGTTTATGAAACATAACTCCAAAAATACACATGCAATATGTCTAATAATGCCTGAAGAAATGCATCTTTGAGAGTTTTCCTGAAAAAAAAAAACATTTGGTACCGTTTGCAAAAACAAAAAGTAATGTTTTACTCAATTTGACAGTAATGTACTTAGAATCCTGAGATAATGCGAATAAAGCAATAAAAATGTATTCCAACATAATTCCTAATCCAAACGTGCAAAGTGTCTAAAAATGACTGTGATATTGAATACATGTGAGTTTTAGTAGATACAGTTGTTTTTCTATTGTTTGCAAATACAAAAATGAGGTATTACTCAATATGACTGTATACTGTAACACTCAATATGACAGTTATTTAAACATAACTGCTACACCACACATGGAAAATGGCTAATAATGCCTGAAATAATGCATCTTTGGGAGTTCTACTGGAAACATAGGGTTTTTTAAATCTTGCAAATGCAAAAAGTAGTTTTTTACTCAATATGACTATAATGTTCTTAGAATCCTGAGATAATGCGAAAAAAGCAATAAAAATGTATTCAAACATAACTTCTAAACAACACATGCAAAATGGCTAATAATGCCTAGAGATATGTATTTTTGTTAGTAGTACTAGAAAAATGATCTTTTGTAAGGTTTCTAAAGACACAAGTTAGTTTTTTTATTCAATATAACAGTGTGACTGTCAACCTAAATATGAAAGGTTTATAATCATAACTCCAAAACCAAACATGAACTTTGTCTAAAAAAGCCTGTAATATTGAATTCATGGGAGTTTGACCTGAATCAGGTATTTTGGAAAGGTTCAAAAATACAAAAATCAGGTTTTACTGGCCTCATATTGGTCAAACTCAAAATGTCAGTTTATGAAACATAACTCCAAAAATACGCATGCAATATGTCTAATAATGCCTAAAGAAATGCATCTTTGTGAGTTTTCCTGAAAAAAAAACATTTGGTACCGTTTGCAAAAACAAAAAGTAATGTTTTACTCAATTTGACAGTAATGTACTTAGAATCCTGAGATAATGCGAATAAAGCAATAAAAATATATTCCAACATAATTCCTAATCCAAACGTGCAAAGTGTCTAAAAATGCCTGTGATATTGAATACATGTGAGTTTTACTAGATACAGTTGTTTTTCTATAGTTTGCAAATACAAAAAAGAGGTATTACTCAATATGACTGTATACTGTAACACTCAATATGACAGTTATTTAAACATAACTCCTACACCACACATGGAAAATGGCTAATAATGCCTGAAATAATGCATCTTTGGGAGTTCTACTGGAAACATAGGCTTTTTTAAATCTTGCAAATGCAAAAAGTAGTTTTTTACTCAATATGACTATAATGTTCTTAGAATCCTGAGATAATGCGAAAAAAGCAATAAAAATGTATTCAAACATAACTTCCAAACAACACATGCAAAATGGCTAATAATGCCTAGAGATATTTATTTTTGTTAGTAGTACTAGAAAAATGATCTTTTGTAAGGTTTCTAAAGACACAAGTTAGTTTTTTTATTCAATATAACAGTGTGACTGTCAACCTAAACCTGAAAGGTTTATAATCATAACTCCAAAACCAAATATGAACTTTGTCTAAAAAAGCCTGTAATATTGAATTTATGGGAGTTTGACCTGAATCAGGTATTTTGGAAAGGTTCAAAAATACAAAAATCAGGTTTTACTGGCCTCATATTGGTCAAACTCAAAATGTCAGTTTATGAAACATAACTCCAAAAATACACATGCAATATGTCTAATAATGCCTGAAGAAATGCATGTTTGAGAGTTTTCCTGAATAAAAAACATTTGGTACCGTTTGCAAAAACAAAAAGTAATGTTTTACTCAATTTGACAGTAATGTACTTAGAATCCTGAGATAATGCGAATAAAGCAATAAAAATATATTCCAACATAATTCCTAATCCAAACGTGCAAAGTGTCTAAAAATGCCTGTGATATTGAATACATGTGAGTTTTACTAGATACAGTTGTTTTTCTATAGTTTGCAAATACAAAAATGAGGTATTACTCAATATGACTGTATACTGTAACACTCAATATGACAGTTATTTAAACATAACTCCTACACCACACATGGAAAATGGCTAATAATGCCTGAAATAATGCATCTTTGGGAGTTCTACTGGAAACATAGGCTTTTTTAAATCTTGCAAATGCAAAAAGTAGTTTTTTACTCAATATGACTATAATGTTCTTAGAATCCTGAGATAATGCGAAAAAAGCAATAAAAATGTATTCAAACATAACTTCTAAACAACACATGCAAAATGGCTAATAATGCCTAGAGATATGTATTTTTGTTAGTAGTACTAGAAAAATGATCTTTTGTAAGGTTTCTAAAGACCCAAGTTAGTTTTTTTATTCAATATAACAGTGTGACTGTCAACCTAAACATGAAAGGTTTATAATCATAACTCCAAAACAGAATATGAACTTTGTCTAAAAAAAGCCTGTAATATTGAATTTATGTGAGTTTGACCTGAATCAGGTATTTTGGAAAGTTTCAAAAATGCAAAATCAGGTTTTACTGGCCTCATATTGGTCAAACTCAAAATGTCAGTTTATGAAACATAACTCCAAAAATACACATGCAATATGTCTAATAATGCCTGAAGAAATGCATCTTTGAGAGTTTTCCTGAAAAAAAAACATTTGGTACCGTTTGCAAAAACAAAAAGTAATGTTTTACTCAATTTGACAGTAATGTACTTAGAATCCTGAAATAATGCGAATAAAGCAATAAAAATATATTCCAACATAATTCCTAATCCAAACGTGCAAAGTGTCTAAAAATGCCTGTGATATTGAATACATGTGAGTTTTACTAGATACAGTTGTTTTTCTATAGTTTGCAAATACAAAAATGAGGTATTACTCAATATGACTGTATACTGTAACACTCAATATGACAGTTATTTAAACATAACTCCTACACCACACATGGAAAATGGCTAATAATGCCTGAAATAATGCATCTATAGGAGTTCTACTGGAAACATAGGCTTTTTTAAATCTTGCAAATGCAAAAAGTAGTTTTTTACTCAATATGACTATAATGTTCTTAGAATCCTGAGATAATGCGAAAAAAGCAATAAAAATGTATTCAAACATAACTTCTAAACAACACATGTAAAATGGCTAATAATGCCTAGAGATATGTATTTTTTTTAGTAGTACTAGAAAAATGATCTTTTGTAAGGTTTCTAAAGACACAAGTTAGTTTTTTTATTCAATATAACAGTGACTGTCAACCTAAATATGAAAGGTTTATAATCATAACTCCAAAACCAAACATGAACTTTGTCTAAAAAAGCCTGTAATATTGAAGTTATGTGAGTTTGACCTGAATCAGGTATTTCGGAAAGGTTCAAAAATACAAAAATTAGGTTTTACTGGCCTCATATTGGTCAAACTCAAAATGTCAGTTTATGAAACATAACTCCAAAAATACACATGCAATCTGTCTAATAATGCCTGAAGAAATGCATGTTTGAGTTTTCCTGAAAAAAAAAACATTTGGTACCGTTTGCAAAAACAAAAAGTAATGTTTTACTCAATTTGACAGTAATGTACTTAGAATCCTGAGATAATGCGAATAAAGCAATAAAAATATATTCCAACATAATTCCTAATCCAAACGTGCAAAGTGTCTAAAAATGCCTGTGATATTGAATACATGTGAGTTTTACTAGATACAGTTGTTTTTCTATAGTTTGCAAATACAAAAATGAGGTATTACTCAATATGACTGTATACTGTAACACTCAATATGACAGTTATTTAAACATAACTCCCACACCACACATGGAAAATGGCTAATAATGCCTGAAATAATGCATCTTTGGGAGTTCTACTGGAAACATAGGCTTTTTTAAATCTTGCAAATGCAAAAAGTAGTTTTTTACTCAATATGACTATAATGTTCTTAGAATCCTGAGATAATGCGAAAAAAGCAATAAAAATGTATTCAAACATAACTTCTAAACAACACATGCAAAATGGCTAATAATGCCTAGAGATATGTATTTTTGTTAGTAGTACTAGAACAATGATCTTTTGTAAGGTTTCTAAAGACACAAGTTAGTTTTTTTATTCAATATAACAGTGTGACGGTCAACCTAAACATGAAAGGTTTATAATCATAACTCCAAAACAGAATATGAACTTTGTCTAAAAAAAGCCTGTAATATTGAATTTATGTGAGTTTGACCTGAATCAGGTATTTTGGAAAGTTTCAAAAATACAAAATCAGGTTTTACTGGCCTCATATTAGTCAAACTCAAAATGTCAGTTTATGAAACATAACTCCAAAAATACACATGCAATATGTCTAATAATGCCTGAAGAAATGCATCTTTGAGAGTTTTCCTGAAAAAAAAACATTTGGTACCGTTTGCAAAAACAAAAAGTAATGTTTTACTCAATTTGACAGTAATGTACTTAGAATCCTGAGATAATGCGAATAAAGCAATAAAAATATATTCCAACATAATTCCTAATCCAAACGTGCAAAGTGTCTAAAAATGCCTGTGATATTGAATACATGTGAGTTTTACTAGATACAGTTGTTTTTCTATAGTTTGCAAATACAAAAATGAGGTATTACTCAATATGACTGTATACTGTAACACTCAATATGACAGTTATTTAAACATAACTCCTACACCACAGATGGAAAATGGCTAATAATGCCTGAAATAATGCATCTATAGGAGTTCTACTGGAAACATAGGCTTTTTTAAATCTTGCAAATGCAAAAAGTAGTTTTTTACTCAATATGACTATAATGTTCTTAGAATCCTGAGATAATGCGAAAAAAGCAATAAAAATGTATTCAAACATAACTTCTAAACAACACATGTAAAATGGCTAATAATGCCTAGAGATATGTATTTTTTTTAGTAGTACTAGAAAAATGATCTTTTGTAAGGTTTCTAAAGACACAAGTTAGTTTTTTTATTCAATATAACAGTGACTGTCAACCTAAATATGAAAGGTTTATAATCATAACTCCAAAACCAAACATGAACTTTGTCTAAAAAAGCCTGTAATATTGAAGTTATGTGAGTTTGACCTGAATCAGGTATTTTGGAAAGGTTCAAAAATACAAAAATTAGGTTTTACTGGCCTCATATTGGTCAAACTCAAAATGTCAGTTTATGAAACATAACTCCAAAAATACACATGCAATCTGTCTAATAATGCCTGAAGAAATGCATGTTTGAGAGTTTTCCTGAAAAAAAAAACATTTGGTACCGTTTGCAAAAACAAAAAGTAATGTTTTACTCAATTTGACAGTAATGTACTTAGAATCCTGAGATAATGCGAATAAAGCAATAAAAATATATTCCAACATAATTCCTAATCCAAAAGTGCAAAGTGTCTAAAAATGCCTGTGATATTGAATACATGTGAGTTTTACTAGATACAGTTGTTTTTCTATAGTTTGCAAATACAAAAATGAGGTATTACTCAATATGACTGTATACAGTAACACTCAATATGACAGTTATTTAAACATAACTCCCACACCACACATGGAAAATGGCTAATAATGCCTGAAATAATGCATCTTTGGGAGTTCTACTGGAAACATAGGCTTTTTTAAATCTTGCAAATGCAAAAAGTAGTTTTTTACTCAATATGACTATAATGTTCTTAGAATCCTGAGATAATGCGAAAAAAGCAATAAAAATGTATTCAAACATAACTTCTAAACAACACATGCAAAATGGCTAATAATGCCTAGAGATATGTATTTTTGTTAGTAGTACTAGAACAATGATCTTTTGTAAGGTTTCTAAAGACACAAGTTAGTTTTTTAATTCAATATAACAGTGTGACTGTCAACCTAAACATGAAAGGTTTATAATCATAACTCCAAAACAGAATATGAACTTTGTCTAAAAAAAGCCTGTAATATTGAATTTATGTGAGTTTGACCTGAATCAGGTATTTTGGAAAGTTTCAAAAATACAAAATCAGGTTTTACTGGCCTCATATTGGTCAAACTCAAAATGTCAGTTTATGAAACATAACTCCAAAAATACACATGCAATATGTCTAATAATGCCTGAAGAAATGCATTTTTGAGAGTTTTCCTGAAAAAAAAACATTTGGTACCGTTTGCAAAAACAAAAAGTAATGTTTTACTCAATTTGACAGTAATGTACTTAGAATCCTGAGATAATGCGAATAAAGCAATAAAAATGTATTCTAACATAATTCCTAATCCAAACGTGCAAAGTGTCTAAAAATGCCTTTGATATTGAATACATGTGAGTTTTACTATATACAGTTGTTTTTCTATGGTTTGCAAATACAAAAATTAGTGTATTACTCAATATGACTGTATACTGTAACACTCAATATGACAGTTATTTAAACATAACTCCTACACCACACATGGAAAATGGCTAATAATGCCTGAAATAATGCATCTTTGGGAGTTTTACTCGAAACATATGCTTTTTTAAATCTTGCAAATGCAAAAAGTAGTTTTTTACTCAATATGACTATAATCTTCTTAGAATCCTGAGATAATGCGAAAAAAGCAATAAAAATGTATTCAAACATAACTTCTAAACAACACATGCAAAATGGCTAATAATGCCTAGAGGTATGTATTTTTGTTACTAGTACTAGAAAAATGATCTTTTGTAAGGTTTCTAAAGACACAAGTTAGTTTTTTTTATTCAATATAACAGTGTGACTGTCAACCTAAACATGAAAGGTTTATAATCATAACTCCAAAACCAAACATGAACTTTGTCTAAAAAAGCCTGTAATATTGAATTTATGTGAGTTTGACCTGAATCAGGTATTTTGGAAAGGTTCAAAAATACAAGAATTAGATTTTACTGGCCTCATATTGGTCAAACTCAAAATGTCAGTTTATGAAACATAACTCCAAAAATACACATGCAATATGTCTAAAAATGCCTGAAGAAATGCATCTTTGTGAGTTTTCCTGAAAAAAAAACATTTGGTACCGTTTGCAAAAACAAAAAGTAATGTTTTACTCAATTTGACAGTAATGTACTTAGAATCCTGAGATAATGCGAATAAAGCAATAAAAATATATTCCAACATAATTCCTAATCCAAACGTGCAAAGTGTCTAAAAATGCCTGTGATATTGAATACATGTGAGTTTTACTAGATACAGTTGTTTTTCTATAGTTTGCAAATACAAAAATGAGGTATTACTCAATATGACTGTATACTGTAACACTCAATATGACAGTTATTTAAACATAACTCCTACACCACACATGGAAAATGGCTAATAATGCCTGAAATAATGCATCTTTGGGAGTTCTACTGGAAACATAGGCTTTTTTAAATCTTGCAAATGCAAAAAGTAGTTTTTTACTCAATATGACTATAATGTTCTTAGAATCCTGAGATGATGCGAAAAAAGCAATAAAATGTACTCAAACATAACTTCTAAACAACACATGCAAAATGGCTAATAATGCCTAGAGATATGTATTTTTGTTAGTAGTACTAGAAAAATGATCTTTTGTAAGGTTTCTAAAGACACAAGTTAGTTTTTTTATTCAATATAACAGTGTGACTGTCAACCTAAACCTGAAAGGTTTATAATCATAACTCCAAAACCAAATATGAACTTTGTCTAAAAAAGCCTGTAATATTGAATTTATGTGAGTTTGACCTGAATCAGGTATTTTGGAAAGGTTCAAAAATACAAACATCAGGTTTTACTGGCCTCATATTGGTCAAACTCAAAATGTCAGTTTATGAAACATAACTCCAAAAATACACATGCAATATGTCTAATAATGCCTGAAGAAATGCATCTTTGTGAGTTTTCCTGAAAAAAAAACATTTGGTACCGTTTGCAAAAACAAAAAGTAATGTTTTACTCAATTTGACAGTAATGTACTTAGAATCCTGAGATAATGCGAATAAAGCAATAAAAATGTATTCTAACATAATTCCTAATCCAAACGTGCAAAGTGTCTAAAAATGCCTGTGATATTGAATACATGTGAGTTTTACTAGATACATTTGTTTTTCTATGGTTTGCAAATACAAAAATTAGTGTATTACTCAATATGACTGTATACTGTAACACTCAATATGACAGTTATTTAAACATAACTCCTACACCACACATGGAAAATGGCTAATAATGCCTGAAATAATGCATCTTTGGGAGGTTTACTCGAAACATATGCTTTTTTAAATCTTGCAAATGCAAAAAGTAGTTTTTTACTCAATATGACTATAATCTTCTTAGAATCCTGAGATAATGCGAAAAAGCAATAAAAATGTATTCAAACATAACTTCTAAACAACACATGCAAAATGGCTAATAATGCCTAGAGGTATGTATTTTTGTTACTAGTACTAGAAAAATGATCTTTTGTAAGGTTTCTAAAGACACAAGTTAGTTTTTTTATTCAATATAACAGTGTGACTGTCAACCTAAACATGAAAGGTTTATAATCATAACTCCAAAACAGAATATGAACTTTGTCTAAAAAAAGCCTGTAATATTGAATTTATGTGAGTTTGACCTGAATCAGGTATTTTCGAAAGGTTCAAAAATACAAAATCAGGTTTCACTGGCCTCATATTGGTCAAACTCAAAATGTCAGTTTATGTAACATAACTCCAAAAATACACATGCAATATGTCTAATAATGCCCGAAGAAATGCATGTTTGAGAGTTTTCCTGAAAAAAAAAACATTTGGTACCGTTTGCAAAAACAAAAAGTAATGTTTTACTCAATTTGACAGTAATGTACTTAGAATCCTGAGATAATGCGAATAAAGCAATAAAAATATATTCCAACATAATTCCTAATCCAAACGTGCAAAGTGTCTAAAAATACCTGTGATATTGAATACATGTGAGTTTTACTAGATACAGTTGTTTTTCTATAGTTTGCAAATACAAAAATGAGGTATTACTCAATATGACTGTATACTGTAACACTCAATATGACAGTTATTTAAACATAACTCCTACACCACACATGGAAAATGGCTAATAATGCCTGAAATAATGCATCTTTGGGAGTTCTACTGGAAACATAGGCTTTTTTGAATCTTGCAAATGCAAAAATTAGTTTTTTACTCAATATGACTATAATGTTCTTAGAATCCTGAGATAATGCGAAAAAAGCAATAAAAATGTATTCAAACATAACTTCTAAACAACACATGCAAAATGGCTAATAATGCCTAGAGATATGTATTTTTGTTAGTAATACTAGAAAAATGATCTTTTGTAAGGTTTCTAATGACACAAGTTAATTTTTTTATTCAATATAACAGTGTGACTGTCAACCTAAATATGAAAGGTTTATAATCAGAACTCCAAAACCAAACATGAACTTTGTCTAAAAAAGCCTGTAATTTTGAATTTATGGGAGTTTGACCTGAATCAGGTATTTTGGAAAGGTTCAAAAATACAAAAATCAGGTTTTACTGGCCTCATATTGGTCAAACTCAAAATGTCAGTTTATGAAACATAACTCCAAAAATACACATGCAATATGTCTAATAATGCCTGAAGAAATGCATCTTTGTGAGTTTTCCTGAAAAAAAAACATTTGGTACCGTTTGCAAAAACAAAAAGTAATGTTTTACTCAATTTGACAGTAATGTACTCAGAATCCTGAGATAATGCGAATAAAGCAATAAAAATATATTCCAACATAATTCCTAATCCAAAAGTGCAAAGTGTCTAAAAATGCCTGTGATATTGAATACATGTGAGTTTTACTAGATACAGTTGTTTTTCTATAGTTTGCAAATACAAAAATGAGGTATTACTCAATATGACTGTATACTGTAACACTCAATATGACAGTTATTTAAACATAACTCCTACACCACACATGGAAAATGGCTAATAATGCCTGAAATAATGCATCTTTGGGAGTTCTACTGGAAACATAGGCTTTTTTAAATCTTGCAAATGCAAAAAGTAGTTTTTTACTCAATATGACTATAATGTTCTTAGAATCCTGAGATAATGCGAAAAAAGCAATAAAAATGTATTCAAACATAACTTCTAAACAACACATTTAAAATGGCTAATAATGCCTAGAGATATGTATTTTTGTTAGTAGTACTAGAAAAATGATCTTTTGTAAGGTTTCTAAAGACACAAGTTAGTTTTTTTATTCAATATAACAGTGTGACTGTCAACCTAAACCTGAAAGGTTTATAATCATAACTCCAAAACCAAACATGAACTTTGTCTAAAAAAGCCTGTAATATTGAATTTATGTGAGTTTGACCTGAATCAGGTATTTTGGAAAGGTTCAAAAATACAAAAATCAGGTTTTACTGGCCTCATATTGGTCAAACTCAAAATGTCAGTTTATGAAACATAACTCCAAAAATACACATGCAATATGTCTAATAATGCCTGAAGAAATGCATCTTTGAGAGTTTTCCTGAAAAAAAAACATTTGGTACCGTTTGCAAAAACAAAAAGTAATGTTTTACTCAATTTGACAGTAATGTACTTAGAATCCTGAGATAATGCAAATAAAGCAATAAAAATGTATTCCAACATAATTCCTAATCCAAACGTGCAAAGTGTCTAAAAATGCCTGTGATATTGAATACATGTGAGTTTTACTAGATACAGTTGTTTTTCTATGGTTTGCAAATACAAAAATGAGGTATTACTCAATATGACTGTATACTGTAACACTCAATATGACAGTTATTTAAACATAACTCCTACACCACACATGGAAAATGGCTAATAATGCCTGAAATAATGCTTCTTTGGGAGTTCTACTGGAAACATAGGGTTTTTTAAATCTTGCAAATGCAAAAAGTAGTTTTTTACTCAATATGACTATAATGTTCTTAGAATCCTGAGATAATGCGAAAAAAGCAATAAAAATGTATTCAAACATAACTTCTAAACAACACATGCAAAATGGCTAATAATGCCTAGAGATATGTATTTTTGTTAGTAGTACTAGAAAAATAATCTTTTGTAAGGTTTCTAAAGACCCAAGTTAGTTTTTTTATTCAATATAACAGTGTGACTGTCAACCTAAACATGAAAGGTTTATAATCATAACTCCAAAACAGAATATGAACTTTGTCTAAAAAAAGCCTGTAATATTGAATTTATGTGAGTTTGACCTGAATCAGGTATTTTGGAAAGTTTCAAAAATACAAAATCAGGTTTTACTGGCCTCATATTGGTCAAACTCAAAATGTCAGTTTATGAAACATAACTCCAAAAATACACATGCAATATGTCTAATAATGCCTGAAGAAATGCATCTTTGAGAGTTTTCCTGAAAAAAAAAAACATTTGGTACCGTTTGCAAAAACAAAAAGTAATGTTTTACTCAATTTGACAGTAATGTACTTAGAATCCTGAGATAATGCGAATAAAGCAATAAAAATGTATTCCAACATAATTCCTAATCCAAACGTGCAAAGTGTCTAAAAATGACTGTGATATTGAATACATGTGAGTTTTAGTAGATACAGTTGTTTTTCTATTGTTTGCAAATACAAAAATGAGGTATTACTCAATATGACTGTATACTGTAACACTCAATATGACAGTTATTTAAACATAACTGCTACACCACACATGGAAAATGGCTAATAATGCCTGAAATAATGCATCTTTGGGAGTTCTACTGGAAACATAGGGTTTTTTAAATCTTGCAAATGCAAAAAGTAGTTTTTTACTCAATATGACTATAATGTTCTTAGAATCCTGAGATAATGCGAAAAAAGCAATAAAAATGTATTCAAACATAACTTCTAAACAACACATGCAAAATGGCTAATAATGCCTAGAGATATGTATTTTTGTTAGTAGTACTAGAAAAATGATCTTTTGTAAGGTTTCTAAAGACACAAGTTAGTTTTTTTATTCAATATAACAGTGTGACTGTCAACCTAAATATGAAAGGTTTATAATCATAACTCCAAAACCAAACATGAACTTTGTCTAAAAAAGCCTGTAATATTGAATTCATGGGAGTTTGACCTGAATCAGGTATTTTGGAAAGGTTCAAAAATACAAAAATCAGGTTTTACTGGCCTCATATTGGTCAAACTCAAAATGTCAGTTTATGAAACATAACTCCAAAAATACGCATGCAATATGTCTAATAATGCCTAAAGAAATGCATCTTTGTGAGTTTTCCTGAAAAAAAAACATTTGGTACCGTTTGCAAAAACAAAAAGTAATGTTTTACTCAATTTGACAGTAATGTACTTAGAATCCTGAGATAATGCGAATAAAGCAATAAAAATATATTCCAACATAATTCCTAATCCAAACGTGCAAAGTGTCTAAAAATGCCTGTGATATTGAATACATGTGAGTTTTACTAGATACAGTTGTTTTTCTATAGTTTGCAAATACAAAAAAGAGGTATTACTCAATATGACTGTATACTGTAACACTCAATATGACAGTTATTTAAACATAACTCCTACACCACACATGGAAAATGGCTAATAATGCCTGAAATAATGCATCTTTGGGAGTTCTACTGGAAACATAGGCTTTTTTAAATCTTGCAAATGCAAAAAGTAGTTTTTTACTCAATATGACTATAATGTTCTTAGAATCCTGAGATAATGCGAAAAAAGCAATAAAAATGTATTCAAACATAACTTCCAAACAACACATGCAAAATGGCTAATAATGCCTAGAGATATTTATTTTTGTTAGTAGTACTAGAAAAATGATCTTTTGTAAGGTTTCTAAAGACACAAGTTAGTTTTTTTATTCAATATAACAGTGTGACTGTCAACCTAAACCTGAAAGGTTTATAATCATAACTCCAAAACCAAATATGAACTTTGTCTAAAAAAGCCTGTAATATTGAATTTATGGGAGTTTGACCTGAATCAGGTATTTTGGAAAGGTTCAAAAATACAAAAATCAGGTTTTACTGGCCTCATATTGGTCAAACTCAAAATGTCAGTTTATGAAACATAACTCCAAAAATACACATGCAATATGTCTAATAATGCCTGAAGAAATGCATGTTTGAGAGTTTTCCTGAATAAAAAACATTTGGTACCGTTTGCAAAAACAAAAAGTAATGTTTTACTCAATTTGACAGTAATGTACTTAGAATCCTGAGATAATGCGAATAAAGCAATAAAAATATATTCCAACATAATTCCTAATCCAAACGTGCAAAGTGTCTAAAAATGCCTGTGATATTGAATACATGTGAGTTTTACTAGATACAGTTGTTTTTCTATAGTTTGCAAATACAAAAATGAGGTATTACTCAATATGACTGTATACTGTAACACTCAATATGACAGTTATTTAAACATAACTCCTACACCACACATGGAAAATGGCTAATAATGCCTGAAATAATGCATCTTTGGGAGTTCTACTGGAAACATAGGCTTTTTTAAATCTTGCAAATGCAAAAAGTAGTTTTTTACTCAATATGACTATAATGTTCTTAGAATCCTGAGATAATGCGAAAAAAGCAATAAAAATGTATTCAAACATAACTTCTAAACAACACATGCAAAATGGCTAATAATGCCTAGAGATATGTATTTTTGTTAGTAGTACTAGAAAAATGATCTTTTGTAAGGTTTCTAAAGACCCAAGTTAGTTTTTTTATTCAATATAACAGTGTGACTGTCAACCTAAACATGAAAGGTTTATAATCATAACTCCAAAACAGAATATGAACTTTGTCTAAAAAAAGCCTGTAATATTGAATTTATGTGAGTTTGACCTGAATCAGGTATTTTGGAAAGTTTCAAAAATGCAAAATCAGGTTTTACTGGCCTCATATTGGTCAAACTCAAAATGTCAGTTTATGAAACATAACTCCAAAAATACACATGCAATATGTCTAATAATGCCTGAAGAAATGCATCTTTGAGAGTTTTCCTGAAAAAAAAACATTTGGTACCGTTTGCAAAAACAAAAAGTAATGTTTTACTCAATTTGACAGTAATGTACTTAGAATCCTGAAATAATGCGAATAAAGCAATAAAAATATATTCCAACATAATTCCTAATCCAAACGTGCAAAGTGTCTAAAAATGCCTGTGATATTGAATACATGTGAGTTTTACTAGATACAGTTGTTTTTCTATAGTTTGCAAATACAAAAATGAGGTATTACTCAATATGACTGTATACTGTAACACTCAATATGACAGTTATTTAAACATAACTCCTACACCACACATGGAAAATGGCTAATAATGCCTGAAATAATGCATCTATAGGAGTTCTACTGGAAACATAGGCTTTTTTAAATCTTGCAAATGCAAAAAGTAGTTTTTTACTCAATATGACTATAATGTTCTTAGAATCCTGAGATAATGCGAAAAAAGCAATAAAAATGTATTCAAACATAACTTCTAAACAACACATGTAAAATGGCTAATAATGCCTAGAGATATGTATTTTTTTTAGTAGTACTAGAAAAATGATCTTTTGTAAGGTTTCTAAAGACACAAGTTAGTTTTTTTATTCAATATAACAGTGACTGTCAACCTAAATATGAAAGGTTTATAATCATAACTCCAAAACCAAACATGAACTTTGTCTAAAAAAGCCTGTAATATTGAAGTTATGTGAGTTTGACCTGAATCAGGTATTTCGGAAAGGTTCAAAAATACAAAAATTAGGTTTTACTGGCCTCATATTGGTCAAACTCAAAATGTCAGTTTATGAAACATAACTCCAAAAATACACATGCAATCTGTCTAATAATGCCTGAAGAAATGCATGTTTGAGTTTTCCTGAAAAAAAAAACATTTGGTACCGTTTGCAAAAACAAAAAGTAATGTTTTACTCAATTTGACAGTAATGTACTTAGAATCCTGAGATAATGCGAATAAAGCAATAAAAATATATTCCAACATAATTCCTAATCCAAACGTGCAAAGTGTCTAAAAATGCCTGTGATATTGAATACATGTGAGTTTTACTAGATACAGTTGTTTTTCTATAGTTTGCAAATACAAAAATGAGGTATTACTCAATATGACTGTATACTGTAACACTCAATATGACAGTTATTTAAACATAACTCCCACACCACACATGGAAAATGGCTAATAATGCCTGAAATAATGCATCTTTGGGAGTTCTACTGGAAACATAGGCTTTTTTAAATCTTGCAAATGCAAAAAGTAGTTTTTTACTCAATATGACTATAATGTTCTTAGAATCCTGAGATAATGCGAAAAAAGCAATAAAAATGTATTCAAACATAACTTCTAAACAACACATGCAAAATGGCTAATAATGCCTAGAGATATGTATTTTTGTTAGTAGTACTAGAACAATGATCTTTTGTAAGGTTTCTAAAGACACAAGTTAGTTTTTTTATTCAATATAACAGTGTGACGGTCAACCTAAACATGAAAGGTTTATAATCATAACTCCAAAACAGAATATGAACTTTGTCTAAAAAAAGCCTGTAATATTGAATTTATGTGAGTTTGACCTGAATCAGGTATTTTGGAAAGTTTCAAAAATACAAAATCAGGTTTTACTGGCCTCATATTAGTCAAACTCAAAATGTCAGTTTATGAAACATAACTCCAAAAATACACATGCAATATGTCTAATAATGCCTGAAGAAATGCATCTTTGAGAGTTTTCCTGAAAAAAAAACATTTGGTACCGTTTGCAAAAACAAAAAGTAATGTTTTACTCAATTTGACAGTAATGTACTTAGAATCCTGAGATAATGCGAATAAAGCAATAAAAATATATTCCAACATAATTCCTAATCCAAACGTGCAAAGTGTCTAAAAATGCCTGTGATATTGAATACATGTGAGTTTTACTAGATACAGTTGTTTTTCTATAGTTTGCAAATACAAAAATGAGGTATTACTCAATATGACTGTATACTGTAACACTCAATATGACAGTTATTTAAACATAACTCCTACACCACAGATGGAAAATGGCTAATAATGCCTGAAATAATGCATCTATAGGAGTTCTACTGGAAACATAGGCTTTTTTAAATCTTGCAAATGCAAAAAGTAGTTTTTTACTCAATATGACTATAATGTTCTTAGAATCCTGAGATAATGCGAAAAAAGCAATAAAAATGTATTCAAACATAACTTCTAAACAACACATGTAAAATGGCTAATAATGCCTAGAGATATGTATTTTTTTTAGTAGTACTAGAAAAATGATCTTTTGTAAGGTTTCTAAAGACACAAGTTAGTTTTTTTATTCAATATAACAGTGACTGTCAACCTAAATATGAAAGGTTTATAATCATAACTCCAAAACCAAACATGAACTTTGTCTAAAAAAGCCTGTAATATTGAAGTTATGTGAGTTTGACCTGAATCAGGTATTTTGGAAAGGTTCAAAAATACAAAAATTAGGTTTTACTGGCCTCATATTGGTCAAACTCAAAATGTCAGTTTATGAAACATAACTCCAAAAATACACATGCAATCTGTCTAATAATGCCTGAAGAAATGCATGTTTGAGAGTTTTCCTGAAAAAAAAAAACATTTGGTACCGTTTGCAAAAACAAAAAGTAATGTTTTACTCAATTTGACAGTAATGTACTTAGAATCCTGAGATAATGCGAATAAAGCAATAAAAATATATTCCAACATAATTCCTAATCCAAAAGTGCAAAGTGTCTAAAAATGCCTGTGATATTGAATACATGTGAGTTTTACTAGATACAGTTGTTTTTCTATAGTTTGCAAATACAAAAATGAGGTATTACTCAATATGACTGTATACAGTAACACTCAATATGACAGTTATTTAAACATAACTCCCACACCACACATGGAAAATGGCTAATAATGCCTGAAATAATGCATCTTTGGGAGTTCTACTGGAAACATAGGCTTTTTTAAATCTTGCAAATGCAAAAAGTAGTTTTTTACTCAATATGACTATAATGTTCTTAGAATCCTGAGATAATGCGAAAAAAGCAATAAAAATGTATTCAAACATAACTTCTAAACAACACATGCAAAATGGCTAATAATGCCTAGAGATATGTATTTTTGTTAGTAGTACTAGAACAATGATCTTTTGTAAGGTTTCTAAAGACACAAGTTAGTTTTTTAATTCAATATAACAGTGTGACTGTCAACCTAAACATGAAAGGTTTATAATCATAACTCCAAAACAGAATATGAACTTTGTCTAAAAAAAGCCTGTAATATTGAATTTATGTGAGTTTGACCTGAATCAGGTATTTTGGAAAGTTTCAAAAATACAAAATCAGGTTTTACTGGCCTCATATTGGTCAAACTCAAAATGTCAGTTTATGAAACATAACTCCAAAAATACACATGCAATATGTCTAATAATGCCTGAAGAAATGCATTTTTGAGAGTTTTCCTGAAAAAAAAACATTTGGTACCGTTTGCAAAAACAAAAAGTAATGTTTTACTCAATTTGACAGTAATGTACTTAGAATCCTGAGATAATGCGAATAAAGCAATAAAAATGTATTCTAACATAATTCCTAATCCAAACGTGCAAAGTGTCTAAAAATGCCTTTGATATTGAATACATGTGAGTTTTACTATATACAGTTGTTTTTCTATGGTTTGCAAATACAAAAATTAGTGTATTACTCAATATGACTGTATACTGTAACACTCAATATGACAGTTATTTAAACATAACTCCTACACCACACATGGAAAATGGCTAATAATGCCTGAAATAATGCATCTTTGGGAGTTTTACTCGAAACATATGCTTTTTTAAATCTTGCAAATGCAAAAAGTAGTTTTTTACTCAATATGACTATAATCTTCTTAGAATCCTGAGATAATGCGAAAAAAGCAATAAAAATGTATTCAAACATAACTTCTAAACAACACATGCAAAATGGCTAATAATGCCTAGAGGTATGTATTTTTGTTACTAGTACTAGAAAAATGATCTTTTGTAAGGTTTCTAAAGACACAAGTTAGTTTTTTTTATTCAATATAACAGTGTGACTGTCAACCTAAACATGAAAGGTTTATAATCATAACTCCAAAACCAAACATGAACTTTGTCTAAAAAAGCCTGTAATATTGAATTTATGTGAGTTTGACCTGAATCAGGTATTTTGGAAAGGTTCAAAAATACAAGAATTAGATTTTACTGGCCTCATATTGGTCAAACTCAAAATGTCAGTTTATGAAACATAACTCCAAAAATACACATGCAATATGTCTAAAAATGCCTGAAGAAATGCATCTTTGTGAGTTTTCCTGAAAAAAAAACATTTGGTACCGTTTGCAAAAACAAAAAGTAATGTTTTACTCAATTTGACAGTAATGTACTTAGAATCCTGAGATAATGCGAATAAAGCAATAAAAATATATTCCAACATAATTCCTAATCCAAACGTGCAAAGTGTCTAAAAATGCCTGTGATATTGAATACATGTGAGTTTTACTAGATACAGTTGTTTTTCTATAGTTTGCAAATACAAAAATGAGGTATTACTCAATATGACTGTATACTGTAACACTCAATATGACAGTTATTTAAACATAACTCCTACACCACACATGGAAAATGGCTAATAATGCCTGAAATAATGCATCTTTGGGAGTTCTACTGGAAACATAGGCTTTTTTAAATCTTGCAAATGCAAAAAGTAGTTTTTTACTCAATATGACTATAATGTTCTTAGAATCCTGAGATGATGCGAAAAAAGCAATAAAATGTACTCAAACATAACTTCTAAACAACACATGCAAAATGGCTAATAATGCCTAGAGATATGTATTTTTGTTAGTAGTACTAGAAAAATGATCTTTTGTAAGGTTTCTAAAGACACAAGTTAGTTTTTTTATTCAATATAACAGTGTGACTGTCAACCTAAACCTGAAAGGTTTATAATCATAACTCCAAAACCAAATATGAACTTTGTCTAAAAAAGCCTGTAATATTGAATTTATGTGAGTTTGACCTGAATCAGGTATTTTGGAAAGGTTCAAAAATACAAACATCAGGTTTTACTGGCCTCATATTGGTCAAACTCAAAATGTCAGTTTATGAAACATAACTCCAAAAATACACATGCAATATGTCTAATAATGCCTGAAGAAATGCATCTTTGTGAGTTTTCCTGAAAAAAAAACATTTGGTACCGTTTGCAAAAACAAAAAGTAATGTTTTACTCAATTTGACAGTAATGTACTTAGAATCCTGAGATAATGCGAATAAAGCAATAAAAATGTATTCTAACATAATTCCTAATCCAAACGTGCAAAGTGTCTAAAAATGCCTGTGATATTGAATACATGTGAGTTTTACTAGATACATTTGTTTTTCTATGGTTTGCAAATACAAAAATTAGTGTATTACTCAATATGACTGTATACTGTAACACTCAATATGACAGTTATTTAAACATAACTCCTACACCACACATGGAAAATGGCTAATAATGCCTGAAATAATGCATCTTTGGGAGGTTTACTCGAAACATATGCTTTTTTAAATCTTGCAAATGCAAAAAGTAGTTTTTTACTCAATATGACTATAATCTTCTTAGAATCCTGAGATAATGCGAAAAAGCAATAAAAATGTATTCAAACATAACTTCTAAACAACACATGCAAAATGGCTAATAATGCCTAGAGGTATGTATTTTTGTTACTAGTACTAGAAAAATGATCTTTTGTAAGGTTTCTAAAGACACAAGTTAGTTTTTTTATTCAATATAACAGTGTGACTGTCAACCTAAACATGAAAGGTTTATAATCATAACTCCAAAACAGAATATGAACTTTGTCTAAAAAAAGCCTGTAATATTGAATTTATGTGAGTTTGACCTGAATCAGGTATTTTCGAAAGGTTCAAAAATACAAAATCAGGTTTCACTGGCCTCATATTGGTCAAACTCAAAATGTCAGTTTATGTAACATAACTCCAAAAATACACATGCAATATGTCTAATAATGCCCGAAGAAATGCATGTTTGAGAGTTTTCCTGAAAAAAAAAACATTTGGTACCGTTTGCAAAAACAAAAAGTAATGTTTTACTCAATTTGACAGTAATGTACTTAGAATCCTGAGATAATGCGAATAAAGCAATAAAAATATATTCCAACATAATTCCTAATCCAAACGTGCAAAGTGTCTAAAAATACCTGTGATATTGAATACATGTGAGTTTTACTAGATACAGTTGTTTTTCTATAGTTTGCAAATACAAAAATGAGGTATTACTCAATATGACTGTATACTGTAACACTCAATATGACAGTTATTTAAACATAACTCCTACACCACACATGGAAAATGGCTAATAATGCCTGAAATAATGCATCTTTGGGAGTTCTACTGGAAACATAGGCTTTTTTGAATCTTGCAAATGCAAAAATTAGTTTTTTACTCAATATGACTATAATGTTCTTAGAATCCTGAGATAATGCGAAAAAAGCAATAAAAATGTATTCAAACATAACTTCTAAACAACACATGCAAAATGGCTAATAATGCCTAGAGATATGTATTTTTGTTAGTAATACTAGAAAAATGATCTTTTGTAAGGTTTCTAATGACACAAGTTAATTTTTTTATTCAATATAACAGTGTGACTGTCAACCTAAATATGAAAGGTTTATAATCAGAACTCCAAAACCAAACATGAACTTTGTCTAAAAAAGCCTGTAATTTTGAATTTATGGGAGTTTGACCTGAATCAGGTATTTTGAAAGGTTCAAAAATACAAAAATCAGGTTTTACTGGCCTCATATTGGTCAAACTCAAAATGTCAGTTTATGAAACATAACTCCAAAAATACACATGCAATATGTCTAATAATGCCTGAAGAAATGCATCTTTGTGAGTTTTCCTGAAAAAAAAACATTTGGTACCGTTTGCAAAACAAAAAGTAATGTTTTACTCAATTTGACAGTAATGTACTCAGAATCCTGAGATAATGCGAATAAAGCAATAAAAATATATTCCAACATAATTCCTAATCCAAAAGTGCAAAGTGTCTAAAAATGCCTGTGATATTGAATACATGTGAGTTTTACTAGATACAGTTGTTTTTCTATAGTTTGCAAATACAAAAATGAGGTATTACTCAATATGACTGTATACTGTAACACTCAATATGACAGTTATTTAAACATAACTCCTACACCACACATGGAAAATGGCTAATAATGCCTGAAATAATGCATCTTTGGGAGTTCTACTGGAAACATAGGCTTTTTTAAATCTTGCAAATGCAAAAAGTAGTTTTTTACTCAATATGACTATAATGTTCTTAGAATCCTGAGATAATGCGAAAAAAGCAATAAAAATGTATTCAAACATAACTTCTAAACAACACATGCAAAATGGCTAATAATGCCTAGAGATATGTATTTGTGTTAGTAGTACTAGAACAATGATCTTTTGTAAGGTTTCTAAAGACACAAGTTAGTTTTTTTATTCAATATAACAGTGTGACTGTCAACCTAAACATGAAAGGTTTATAATCATAACTCCAAAACAGAATATGAACTTTGTCTAAAAAAAGCCTGTAATATTGAATTTATGTGAGTTTGACCTGAATCAGGTATTTTGGAAAGTTTCAAAATACAAAATCAGGTTTTACTGGCCTCATATTGGTCAAACTCAAAATGTCAGTTTATGAAACATAACTCCAAAAATACACATGCAATATGTCTAATAATGCCTGAAGAAATGCATCTTTGAGAGTTTTCCCGAAAAAAAAACATTTGGTACCGTTGCAAAAACAAAAAGTAATGTTTTACTCAATTTGACAGTAATGTACTTAGAATCCTGAGATAATGCGAATAAAGCAATAAAAATATATTCCAACATAATTCCTAATCCAAACGTGCAAAGTGTCTAAAAATGCCTGTGATATTGAATACATGTGAGTTTTACTAGATACAGTTGTTTTTCCATAGTTTGCAAATACAAAAATGAGGTATTACTCAATATGACTGTATACTGTAACACTCAATATGACAGTTATTTAAACATAACTCCTACACCACACATGGAAAATGGCTAATAATGCCTGAAATAATGCATCTATAGGAGTTCTACTGGAAACATAGGCTTTTTTAAATCTTGCAAAGCAAAAAGTAGTTTTTTACTCAATATGACTATAATGTTCTTAGAATCCTGAGATAATGCGAAAAAAGCAATAAAAATGTATTCAAACATAACTTCTAAACAACACATTTAAAATGGCTAATAATGCCTAGAGATATGTATTTTTGTTAGTAGTACTAGAAAAATGATCTTTTGTAAGGTTTCTAAAGACACAAGTTAGTTTTTTTATTCAATATAACAGTGTGACTGTCAACCTAAACCTGAAAGGTTTATAATCATAACTCCAAAACCAAACATGAACTTTGTCTAAAAAAGCCTGTAATATTGAATTTATGTGAGTTTGACCTGAATCAGGTATTTTGGAAAGGTTCAAAAATACAAAAATCAGGTTTTACTGGCCTCATATTGGTCAAACTCAAAATGTCAGTTTATGAAACATAACTCCAAAAATACACATGCAATATGTCTAATAATGCCTGAAGAAATGCATCTTTGAGAGTTTTCCTGAAAAAAAAACATTTGGTACCGTTTGCAAAAACAAAAAGTAATGTTTTACTCAATTTGACAGTAATGTACTTAGAATCCTGAGATAATGCAAATAAAGCAATAAAAATGTATTCCAACATAATTCCTAATCCAAACGTGCAAAGTGTCTAAAAATGCCTGTGATATTGAATACATGTGAGTTTTACTAGATACAGTTGTTTTTCTATGGTTTGCAAATACAAAAATGAGGTATTACTCAATATGACTGTATACTGTAACACTCAATATGACAGTTATTTAAACATAACTCCTACACCACACATGGAAAATGGCTAATAATGCCTGAAATAATGCTTCTTTGGGAGTTCTACTGGAAACATAGGGTTTTTTAAATCTTGCAAATGCAAAAAGTAGTTTTTTACTCAATATGACTATAATGTTCTTAGAATCCTGAGATAATGCGAAAAAAGCAATAAAAATGTATTCAAACATAACTTCTAAACAACACATGCAAAATGGCTAATAATGCCTAGAGATATGTATTTTTGTTAGTAGTACTAGAAAAATAATCTTTTGTAAGGTTTCTAAAGACCCAAGTTAGTTTTTTTATTCAATATAACAGTGTGACTGTCAACCTAAACATGAAAGGTTTATAATCATAACTCCAAAACAGAATATGAACTTTGTCTAAAAAAAGCCTGTAATATTGAATTTATGTGAGTTTGACCTGAATCAGGTATTTTGGAAAGTTTCAAAAATACAAAATCAGGTTTTACTGGCCTCATATTGGTCAAACTCAAAATGTCAGTTTATGAAACATAACTCCAAAAATACACATGCAATATGTCTAATAATGCCTGAAGAAATGCATCTTTGAGAGTTTTCCTGAAAAAAAAAAACATTTGGTACCGTTTGCAAAAACAAAAAGTAATGTTTTACTCAATTTGACAGTAATGTACTTAGAATCCTGAGATAATGCGAATAAAGCAATAAAAATGTATTCCAACATAATTCCTAATCCAAACGTGCAAAGTGTCTAAAAATGCCTGTGATATTGAATACATGTGAGTTTTAGTAGATACAGTTGTTTTTCTATTGTTTGCAAATACAAAAATGAGGTATTACTCAATATGACTGTATACTGTAACACTCAATATGACAGTTATTTAAACATAACTCCTACACCACACATGGAAAATGGCTAATAATGCCTGAAATAATGCATCTTTGGGAGTTCTACTGGAAACATAGGGTTTTTTAAATCTTGCAAATGCAAAAAGTAGTTTTTTACTCAATATGACTATAATGTTCTTAGAATCCTGAGATAATGCGAAAAAAGCAATAAAAATGTATTCAAACATAACTTCTAAACAACACATGCAAAATGGCTAATAATGCCTAGAGATATGTATTTTTGTTAGTAGTACTAGAAAAATGATCTTTTGTAAGGTTTCTAAAGACACAAGTTAGTTTTTTTATTCAATATAACAGTGTGACTGTCAACCTAAATATGAAAGGTTTATAATCATAACTCCAAAACCAAACATGAACTTTGTCTAAAAAAGCCTGTAATATTGAATTCATGGGAGTTTGACCTGAATCAGGTATTTTGGAAAGGTTCAAAAATACAAAAATCAGGTTTTACTGGCCTCATATTGGTCAAACTCAAAATGTCAGTTTATGAAACATAACTCCAAAAATACGCATGCAATATGTCTAATAATGCCTAAAGAAATGCATCTTTGTGAGTTTTCCTGAAAAAAAAACATTTGGTACCGTTTGCAAAAACAAAAAGTAATGTTTTACTCAATTTGACAGTAATGTACTTAGAATCCTGAGATAATGCGAATAAAGCAATAAAAATATATTCCAACATAATTCCTAATCCAAACGTGCAAAGTGTCTAAAAATGCCTGTGATATTGAATACATGTGAGTTTTACTAGATACAGTTGTTTTTCTATAGTTTGCAAATACAAAAAAGAGGTATTACTCAATATGACTGTATACTGTAACACTCAATATGACAGTTATTTAAACATAACTCCTACACCACACATGGAAAATGGCTAATAATGCCTGAAATAATGCATCTTTGGGAGTTCTACTGGAAACATAGGCTTTTTTAAATCTTGCAAATGCAAAAAGTAGTTTTTTACTCAATATGACTATAATGTTCTTAGAATCCTGAGATAATGCGAAAAAAGCAATAAAAATGTATTCAAACATAACTTCCAAACAACACATGCAAAATGGCTGATAATGCCTAGAGATATGTATTTTTGTTAGTAGTACTAGAAAAATTATCTTTTGTAAGGTTTCTAAAGACACAAGTTAGTTTTTTTATTAAATATAACAGTGTGACTGTCAACCTAAATATGAAAGGTTTATAATCATAACTCCAAAACCAAACATGAACTTTGTCTAAAAAAGCCTGTAATATTGAATTTATGTGAGTTTGACCTTAATCAGGTATTTTGGAAAGGTTCAAAAATACAAAAAGTAGGTTTTACTGGCCTCATATTGGTCAAACTCAAAATGTCAGTTTATGAAACATAACTCCAAAAATACACATGCAATGTGTCTGATAATGCCTGAAGAAATGCATGTTTGAGAGTTTTCCTGAAAAAAAAAAACATTTGGTACCGTTTGCAAAAACAAAAAGTAATGTTTTACTCAATTTGACAGTAATGTACTTAGAATCCTGAGATAATGCGAATAAAGCAATAAAAATATATTCCAACATAATTCCTAATCCAAACGTGCAAAGTGTCTAAAAATGCCTGTGATATTGAATACATGTGAGTTTTACTAGATACAGTTGTTTTTCTATAGTTTGCAAATACAAAAATGAGGTATTACTCAATATGACTGTATACTGTAACACTCAATATGATAGTTATTTAAACATAACTCCTACACCACACATGGAAAATGGCTAATAATGCCTGAAATAATGCATCTATAGGAGTTCCACTGGAAACATAGGCTTTTTTAAATCTTGCAAGTGCAAAAAGTAGTTTTTTACTCAATATGACTATAATGTTCTTAGAATCCTGAGATAATGCGAAAAAAGCAATAAAAATGTATTCAAACATAACTTCTAAACAACACATGCAAAATGGCTAATAATGCCTAGAGATATGTATTTTTGTTAGTAGTACTAGAAAAATGATCTTTTGTAAGGTTTCTAAAGACACAAGTTAGTTTTTTTATTCAATATAACAGTGTGACTGTCAACCTAAATATGAAAGGTTTATAATCATAACTCCAAAACCAAACATGAACTTTGTCTAAAAAAGCCTGTAATATTGAATTCATGGGATTTTGACCTGAATCAGGTATTTTGGAAAGGTTCAAAAATACAAAAATCAGGTTTTACTGGCCTCATACTGGTCAAACTCAAAATGTCAGTTTATGAAACATAACTCCAAAAATACGCATGCAATATGTCTAATAATGCCTGAAGAAATGCATCTTTGTGAGTTTTCCTGAAAAAAAAACATTTGGTATCGTTTGCAAAAACAAAAAGTAATGTTTTACTCAATTTGACAGTAATGTACTTAGAATCCTGAGATAATAAGAATAAAGCAATAAAAATATATTCCAACATAATTCCTAATCCAAACGTGCAAAGTGTCTAAAAATGCCTGTGATATTGAATACATGTGAGTTTTACTAGATACAGTTGTTTTTCTATAGTTTGCAAATACAAAAAAGAGGTATTACTCAATATGACTGTATACTGTAACACTCAATATGACAGTTATTTAAACATAACTCCTACACCACACATGGAAAATGGCTAATAATGCCTGAAATAATGCATCTTTGGGAGTTCTACTGGAAACATAGGCTTTTTTAAATCTTGCAAATGCAAAAAGTAGTTTTTTACTCAATATGACTATAATGTTCTTAGAATCCTGAGATAATGCGAAAAAAGCAATAAAAATGTATTCAAACATAACTTCTAAACAACACATGCAAAATGGCTAATAATGCCTAGAGATATGTATTTTTGTTAGTAGTACTAGAAAAATGATCTTTTGTAAGGTTTCTAAAGACACAAGTTAGTTTTTTTATTCAATATAACAGTGTGACTGTCAACCTAAACCTGAAAGGTTTATAATCATAACTCCAAAACCAAATATGAACTTTGTCTAAAAAAGCCTGTAATATTGAATTTATGTGAGTTTGACCTGAATCAGTTATTTTGGAAAGGTTCAAAAATACAAAAATCAGGTTTTACTGGCCTCATATTGGTCAAACTCAAAATGTCAGTTTATGAAACATAACTCCAAAAATACACATGCAATATGTCTAATAATGCCTGAAGAAATGCATCTTTGTGAGTTTTCCTGAAAAAAAACATTTGGTACCGTTTGCAAAAACAAAAAGTAATGTTTTACTCAATTTGACAGTAATGTACTTAGAATCCTGAGATAATGCGAATAAAGCAATAAAAATGTATTCTAACATAATTCCTAATCCAAACGTGCAAAGTGTCTAAAAATGCCTGTGATATTGAATACATGTGAGTTTTACTAGATACAGTTGTTTTTCTATGGTTTGCAAATACAAAAATTAGTGTATTACTCAATATGACTGTATACTGTAACACTCAATATGACAGTTATTTAAACATAACTCCTACACCACACATGGAAAATGGCTAATAATGCCTGAAATAATGCATCTTTGGGAGTTTTACTCGAAACATATGCTTTTTTAAATCTTGCAAATGCAAAAAGTAGTTTTTTACTCAATATGACTATAATGTTCTTAGAATCCTGAGATAATGCGAAAAAAGCAATAAAAATGTATTCAAACATAACTTCTAAACAACACATGCAAAATGGCTAATAATGCCTAGAGATATGTATTTTTGTTAGTAGTACTAGAAAAATGATCTTTTGTAAGGTTTCTAAAGACACAAGTTAGTTTTTTTATTCAATATAACAGTGTGACTGTCAACCTAAACCTGAAAGGTTTATAATCATAACTCCAAAACCAAACATGAACTTTGTCTAAAAAAGCCTGTAATATTGAATTTATGTGAGTTTGACCTGAATCAGGTATTTTGGAAAGGTTCAAAAATACAAAAATCAGGTTTTACTGGCCTCATATTGGTCAAACTCAAAATGTCAGTTTATGAAACATAACTCCAAAAATACACATGCAATATGTCTAATAATGCCTGAAGAAATGCATCTTTGAGAGTTTTCCTGAAAAAAAAAAAAACATTTGGTACCGTTTGCAAAAACAAAAAGTAATGTTTTACTCAATTTGACAGTAATGTACTTAGAATCCCGAGATAATGCGAATAAAGCAATAAAAATGTTTTCCAACATAATTCCTAATCCAAACATGCAAAGTGTCTAAAAATGCCTGTGATATTGAATACATGTGAGTTTTACTAGATACAGTTGTTTTTCTATGGTTTGCAAATACAAAAATGAGGTATTACTCAATATGACTGTATACTGTAACACTCAATATGACAGTTATTTAAACATAACTCCTACACCACACATGGAAAATGGCTAATAGTGCCTGAAATCATGCATCTTTGGGAGTTTTTCTCGAAACATATGCTTTTTAAAATCTTGCAAATGCAAAAAGTAGTTTTTTACTCAATATGACTATAATGTTCTTAGAATCCTGAGATATGCGAAAAATGCAATAAAAATTTATTCAAACATAACTTTTAAACACATGCAAAATGGCTAATAATGCCTAGAGATATGTATTTTTGTTAGTAGTACTAGAAAAATGATCTTTTGTAAGGTTTCTAAACACACAAGTTAGTTTTTTTATTCAATATAACAGTGTGACTGTCAACCTAAACATGAAAGGTTTATAATCATAACTCCAAAACCAAACATGAACTTTGTCTAAAAAAGCCTGTAATATTGAATTTATGTGAGTTTGATCTGAATCAGGTATTTTGGAAAGGTTCAAAAATACAAAAATCAGGTTTTACTGGCCTCATATTGGTCAAACTCAAAATGTCAGTTTATGAAACATAACTCCAAAAATACACATGCAATATGTCTAATAATGCCTGAAGAAATGCATCTTTGAGAGTTTTCCTGAAAAAAAAAACATTTGGTACCGTTTGCAAAAACAAAAAGTAATGTTTTACTCAATTTGACAGTAATGTACTTAGAATCCTGAGATAATGCGAATAAAGCAATAAAAATGTATTCCAACATAATTCCTAATCCAAACGTGCAAAGTGTCTAAAAATGCCTGTGATATTGAATACATGTGAGTTTTACTAGATACAGTTGTTTTTCTATGGTTTGCAAATACAAAAATGAGGTATTACTCAATATGACTGTATACTGTAACACTCAATATGACAGTTATTTAAACATAACTCCTACACCACACATGGAAAATGGCTAATAATGCCTGAAATAATGCATCTTTGGGAGTTTTACTGGAAACATATGCTTTTTTAAATCTTGCAAATGCAAAAAGTAGTTTTTTACTCAATATGACTATAATGTTCTTAGAATCCTGAGATAATGCGAAAAAAGCAATAAAAATGTATTCAAACATAACTTCTAAACAACACATGCAAAATGGCTAATAATGCCTAGAGATATGTATTTTTGTTAGTAGTACTAGAAAAATGATCTTTTGTAAGGTTTCTAAAGACCCAAGTTAGTTTTTTTATTCAATATAACAGTGTGACTGTCAACCTAAACATGAAAGGTTTATAATCATAACTCCAAAACAGAATATGAACTTTGTCTAAAAAAAGCCTGTAATATTGAATTTATGTGAGTTTGACCTGAATCAGGTATTTTGGAAAGTTTCAAAAATGCAAAATCAGGTTTTACTGGCCTCATATTGGTCAAACTCAAAATGTCAGTTTATGAAACATAACTCCAAAAATACACATGCAATATGTCTAATAATGCCTGAAGAAATGCATCTTTGAGAGTTTTCCTGAAAAAAAAAACATTTGGTACCGTTTGCAAAAACAAAAAGTAATGTTTTACTCAATTTGACAGTAATGTACTTAGAATCCTGAAATAATGCGAATAAAGCAATAAAAATATATTCCAACATAATTCCTAATCCAAACGTGCAAAGTGTCTAAAAATGCCTGTGATATTGAATACATGTGAGTTTTACTAGATACAGTTGTTTTTCTATAGTTTGCAAATACAAAAATGAGGTATTACTCAATATGACTGTATACTGTAACACTCAATATGACAGTTATTTAAACATAACTCCTACACCACACATGGAAAATGGCTAATAATGCCTGAAATAATGCATCTATAGGAGTTCTACTGGAAACATAGGCTTTTTTAAATCTTGCAAATGCAAAAAGTAGTTTTTTACTCAATATGACTATAATGTTCTTAGAATCCTGAGATAATGCGAAAAAAGCAATAAAAATGTATTCAAACATAACTTCTAAACAACACATGTAAAATGGCTAATAATGCCTAGAGATATGTATTTTTTTTAGTAGTACTAGAAAAATGATCTTTTGTAAGGTTTCTAAAGACACAAGTTAGTTTTTTTATTCAATATAACAGTGACTGTCAACCTAAATATGAAAGGTTTATAATCATAACTCCAAAACCAAACATGAACTTTGTCTAAAAAAGCCTGTAATATTGAAGTTATGTGAGTTTGACCTGAATCAGGTATTTCGGAAAGGTTCAAAAATACAAAAATTAGGTTTTACTGGCCTCATATTGGTCAAACTCAAAATGTCAGTTTATGAAACATAACTCCAAAAATACACATGCAATCTGTCTAATAATGCCTGAAGAAATGCATGTTTGAGTTTTCCTGAAAAAAAAAACATTTGGTACCGTTTGCAAAAACAAAAAGTAATGTTTTACTCAATTTGACAGTAATGTACTTAGAATCCTGAGATAATGCGAATAAAGCAATAAAAATATATTCCAACATAATTCCTAATCCAAACGTGCAAAGTGTCTAAAAATGCCTGTGATATTGAATACATGTGAGTTTTACTAGATACAGTTGTTTTTCTATAGTTTGCAAATACAAAAATGAGGTATTACTCAATATGACTGTATACTGTAACACTCAATATGACAGTTATTTAAACATAACTCCCACACCACACATGGAAAATGGCTAATAATGCCTGAAATAATGCATCTTTGGGAGTTCTACTGGAAACATAGGCTTTTTTAAATCTTGCAAATGCAAAAAGTAGTTTTTTACTCAATATGACTATAATGTTCTTAGAATCCTGAGATAATGCGAAAAAAGCAATAAAAATGTATTCAAACATAACTTCTAAACAACACATGCAAAATGGCTAATAATGCCTAGAGATATGTATTTTTGTTAGTAGTACTAGAACAATGATCTTTTGTAAGGTTTCTAAAGACACAAGTTAGTTTTTTTATTCAATATAACAGTGTGACTGTCAACCTAAACATGAAAGGTTTATAATCATAACTCCAAAACAGAATATGAACTTTGTCTAAAAAAAGCCTGTAATATTGAATTTATGTGAGTTTGACCTGAATCAGGTATTTTGGAAAGTTTCAAAAATACAAAATCAGGTTTTACTGGCCTCATATTGGTCAAACTCAAAATGTCAGTTTATGAAACATAACTCCAAAAATACACATGCAATATGTCTAATAATGCCTGAAGAAATGCATCTTTGAGAGTTTTCCTGAAAAAAAAACATTTGGTACCGTTTGCAAAAACAAAAAGTAATGTTTTACTCAATTTGACAGTAATGTACTTAGAATCCTGAGATAATGCGAATAAAGCAATAAAAATATATTCCAACATAATTCCTAATCCAAACGTGCAAAGTGTCTAAAAATGCCTGTGATATTGAATACATGTGAGTTTTACTAGATACAGTTGTTTTTCTATAGTTTGCAAATACAAAAATGAGGTATTACTCAATATGACTGTATACTGTAACACTCAATATGACAGTTATTTAAACATAACTCCTACACCACAGATGGAAAATGGCTAATAATGCCTGAAATAATGCATCTATAGGAGTTCTACTGGAAACATAGGCTTTTTTAAATCTTGCAAATGCAAAAAGTAGTTTTTTACTCAATATGACTATAATGTTCTTAGAATCCTGAGATAATGCGAAAAAAGCAATAAAAATGTATTCAAACATAACTTCTAAACAACACATGTAAAATGGCTAATAATGCCTAGAGATATGTATTTTTTTTAGTAGTACTAGAAAAATGATCTTTTGTAAGGTTTCTAAAGACACAAGTTAGTTTTTTTATTCAATATAACAGTGACTGTCAACCTAAATATGAAAGGTTTATAATCATAACTCCAAAACCAAACATGAACTTTGTCTAAAAAAGCCTGTAATATTGAAGTTATGTGAGTTTGACCTGAATCAGGTATTTTGGAAAGGTTCAAAAATACAAAAATTAGGTTTTACTGGCCTCATATTGGTCAAACTCAAAATGTCAGTTTATGAAACATAACTCCAAAAATACACATGCAATCTGTCTAATAATGCCTGAAGAAATGCATGTTTGAGAGTTTTCCTGAAAAAAAAAACATTTGGTACCGTTTGCAAAAACAAAAAGTAATGTTTTACTCAATTTGACAGTAATGTACTTAGAATCCTGAGATAATGCGAATAAAGCAATAAAAATATATTCCAACATAATTCCTAATCCAAAAGTGCAAAGTGTCTAAAAATGCCTGTGATATTGAATACATGTGAGTTTTACTAGATACAGTTGTTTTTCTATAGTTTGCAAATACAAAAATGAGGTATTACTCAATATGACTGTATACAGTAACACTCAATATGACAGTTATTTAAACATAACTCCCACACCACACATGGAAAATGGCTAATAATGCCTGAAATAATGCATCTTTGGGAGTTCTACTGGAAACATAGGCTTTTTTAAATCTTGCAAATGCAAAAAGTAGTTTTTTACTCAATATGACTATAATGTTCTTAGAATCCTGAGATAATGCGAAAAAAGCAATAAAAATGTATTCAAACATAACTTCTAAACAACACATGCAAAATGGCTAATAATGCCTAGAGATATGTATTTTTGTTAGTAGTACTAGAACAATGATCTTTTGTAAGGTTTCTAAAGACACAAGTTAGTTTTTTTATTCAATATAACAGTGTGACTGTCAACCTAAACATGAAAGGTTTATAATCATAACTCCAAAACAGAATATGAACTTTGTCTAAAAAAAGCCTGTAATATTGAATTTATGTGAGTTTGACCTGAATCAGGTATTTTGGAAAGTTTCAAAAATACAAAATCAGGTTTTACTGGCCTCATATTGGTCAAACTCAAAATGTCAGTTTATGAAACATAACTCCAAAAATACACATGCAATATGTCTAATAATGCCTGAAGAAATGCATTTTTGAGAGTTTTCCTGAAAAAAAAAACATTTGGTACCGTTTGCAAAAACAAAAAGTAATGTTTTACTCAATTTGACAGTAATGTACTTAGAATCCTGAGATAATGCGAATAAAGCAATAAAAATATATTCCAACATAATTCCTAATCCAAACGTGCAAAGTGTCTAAAAATATCTGTGATATTGAATACATGTGAGTTTTACTAGATACAGTTGTTTTTCTATAGTTTGCAAATACAAAAATGAGGTATTACTCAATATGACTGTATACTGTAACACTCAATATGACAGTTATTTAAACATAACTCCTACACACCACATGGAAAATGGCTAATAATGCCTGAAATAATGCATCTATAGGAGTTCTACTGGAAACATAGGCTTTTTTAAATCTTGCAAATGCAAAAAGTAGTTTTTTACTCAATAAGACTATAATGTTCTTAGAATCCTGAGATAATGCGAAAAAAGCAATAAAAATGTATTCAAACATAACTTCTAAACAACACATGTAAAATGGCTAATAATGCCTAGAGATATGTATTTTTGTTAGTAGTACTAGAAAAATGATCTTTTGTAAGGTTTCTAAAGACACAAGTTAGTTTTTTTATTCAATATAACAGTGTGACTGTCAACCTAAATATGAAAGGTTTATAATCATAACTCCAAAACCAAACATGAACTTTGTCTAAAAAAGCCTGTAATATTGAATTTATGTGAGTTTGACCTGAATCAGGTATTTTGGAAAGGTTCAAAAATACAAAAATCAGGTTTTACTGGCCTCATATTGGTCAAACTCAAAATGTCAGTTTATGAAACATAACTCCAAAAATACACATGCAATATGTCTAATAATGCCTGAAGAAATGCATCTTTGTGAGTTTTCCTGAAAAAAAAACATTTGGTACCGTTTGCAAAAACAAAAAGTAATGTTTTACTCAATTTGACAGTAATGTACTTAGAATCCTGAGATAATGCGAATAAAGCAATAAAAATGTATTCTAACATAATTCCTAATCCAAACGTGCAAAGTGTCTAAAAATGCCTTTGATATTGAATACATGTGAGTTTTACTATATACAGTTGTTTTTCTATGGTTTGCAAATACAAAAATTAGTGTATTACTCAATATGACTGTATACTGTAACACTCAATATGACAGTTATTTAAACATAACTCCTACACCACACATGGAAAATGGCTAATAATGCCTGAAATAATGCATCTTTGGGAGTTTTACTCGAAACATATGCTTTTTTAAATCTTGCAAATGCAAAAAGTAGTTTTTTACTCAATATGACTATAATCTTCTTAGAATCCTGAGATAATGCGAAAAAAGCAATAAAAATGTATTCAAACATAACTTCTAAACAACACATGCAAAATGGCTAATAATGCCTAGAGGTATGTATTTTTGTTACTAGTACTAGAAAAATGATCTTTTGTAAGGTTTCTAAAGACACAAGTTAGTTTTTTTTATTCAATATAACAGTGTGACTGTCAACCTAAACATGAAAGGTTTATAATCATAACTCCAAAACCAAACATGAACTTTGTCTAAAAAAGCCTGTAATATTGAATTTATGTGAGTTTGACCTGAATCAGGTATTTTGGAAAGGTTCAAAAATACAAGAATTAGATTTTACTGGCCTCATATTGGTCAAACTCAAAATGTCAGTTTATGAAACATAACTCCAAAAATACACATGCAATATGTCTAAAAATGCCTGAAGAAATGCATCTTTGTGAGTTTTCCTGAAAAAAAAACATTTGGTACCGTTTGCAAAAACAAAAAGTAATGTTTTACTCAATTTGACAGTAATGTACTTAGAATCCTGAGATAATGCGAATAAAGCAATAAAAATATATTCCAACATAATTCCTAATCCAAACGTGCAAAGTGTCTAAAAATGCCTGTGATATTGAATACATGTGAGTTTTACTAGATACAGTTGTTTTTCTATAGTTTGCAAATACAAAAATGAGGTATTACTCAATATGACTGTATACTGTAACACTCAATATGACAGTTATTTAAACATAACTCCTACACCACACATGGAAAATGGCTAATAATGCCTGAAATAATGCATCTTTGGGAGTTCTACTGGAAACATAGGCTTTTTTAAATCTTGCAAATGCAAAAAGTAGTTTTTTACTCAATATGACTATAATGTTCTTAGAATCCTGAGATGATGCGAAAAAAGCAATAAAATGTACTCAAACATAACTTCTAAACAACACATGCAAAATGGCTAATAATGCCTAGAGATATGTATTTTTGTTAGTAGTACTAGAAAAATGATCTTTTGTAAGGTTTCTAAAGACACAAGTTAGTTTTTTTATTCAATATAACAGTGTGACTGTCAACCTAAACCTGAAAGGTTTATAATCATAACTCCAAAACCAAATATGAACTTTGTCTAAAAAAGCCTGTAATATTGAATTTATGTGAGTTTGACCTGAATCAGGTATTTTGGAAAGGTTCAAAAATACAAACATCAGGTTTTACTGGCCTCATATTGGTCAAACTCAAAATGTCAGTTTATGAAACATAACTCCAAAAATACACATGCAATATGTCTAATAATGCCTGAAGAAATGCATCTTTGTGAGTTTTCCTGAAAAAAAAACATTTGGTACCGTTTGCAAAAACAAAAAGTAATGTTTTACTCAATTTGACAGTAATGTACTTAGAATCCTGAGATAATGCGAATAAAGCAATAAAAATGTATTCTAACATAATTCCTAATCCAAACGTGCAAAGTGTCTAAAAATGCCTGTGATATTGAATACATGTGAGTTTTACTAGATACATTTGTTTTTCTATGGTTTGCAAATACAAAAATTAGTGTATTACTCAATATGACTGTATACTGTAACACTCAATATGACAGTTATTTAAACATAACTCCTACACCACACATGGAAAATGGCTAATAATGCCTGAAATAATGCATCTTTGGGAGGTTTACTCGAAACATATGCTTTTTTAAATCTTGCAAATGCAAAAAGTAGTTTTTTACTCAATATGACTATAATCTTCTTAGAATCCTGAGATAATGCGAAAAAGCAATAAAAATGTATTCAAACATAACTTCTAAACAACACATGCAAAATGGCTAATAATGCCTAGAGGTATGTATTTTTGTTACTAGTACTAGAAAAATGATCTTTTGTAAGGTTTCTAAAGACACAAGTTAGTTTTTTTATTCAATATAACAGTGTGACTGTCAACCTAAACATGAAAGGTTTATAATCATAACTCCAAAACAGAATATGAACTTTGTCTAAAAAAAGCCTGTAATATTGAATTTATGTGAGTTTGACCTGAATCAGGTATTTTCGAAAGGTTCAAAAATACAAAATCAGGTTTCACTGGCCTCATATTGGTCAAACTCAAAATGTCAGTTTATGTAACATAACTCCAAAAATACACATGCAATATGTCTAATAATGCCCGAAGAAATGCATGTTTGAGAGTTTTCCTGAAAAAAAAAACATTTGGTACCGTTTGCAAAAACAAAAAGTAATGTTTTACTCAATTTGACAGTAATGTACTTAGAATCCTGAGATAATGCGAATAAAGCAATAAAAATATATTCCAACATAATTCCTAATCCAAACGTGCAAAGTGTCTAAAAATGCCTGTGATATTGAATACATGTGAGTTTTACTAGATACAGTTGTTTTTCTATAGTTTGCAAATACAAAAATGAGGTATTACTCAATATGACTGTATACTGTAACACTCAATATGACAGTTATTTAAACATAACTCCTACACCACACATGGAAAATGGCTAATAATGCCTGAAATAATGCATCTTTGGGAGTTCTACTGGAAACATAGGCTTTTTTGAATCTTGCAAATGCAAAAATTAGTTTTTTACTCAATATGACTATAATGTTCTTAGAATCCTGAGATAATGCGAAAAAAGCAATAAAAATGTATTCAAACATAACTTCTAAACAACACATGCAAAATGGCTAATAATGCCTAGAGATATGTATTTTTGTTAGTAATACTAGAAAAATGATCTTTTGTAAGGTTTCTAATGACAAAAGTTAATTTTTTTATTCAATATAACAGTGTGACTGTCAACCTAAATATGAAAGGTTTATAATCAGAACTCCAAAACCAAACATGAACTTTGTCTAAAAAAGCCTGTAATTTTGAATTTATGGGAGTTTGACCTGAATCAGGTATTTTGGAAAGGTTCAAAAATACAAAAATCAGGTTTTACTGGCCTCATATTGGTCAAACTCAAAATGTCAGTTTATGAAACATAACTCCAAAAATACACATGCAATATGTCTAATAATGCCTGAAGAAATGCATCTTTGTGAGTTTTCCTGAAAAAAAAACATTTGGTACCGTTTGCAAAAACAAAAAGTAATGTTTTACTCAATTTGACAGTAATGTACTCAGAATCCTGAGATAATGCGAATAAAGCAATAAAAATATATTCCAACATAATTCCTAATCCAAAAGTGCAAAGTGTCTAAAAATGCCTGTGATATTGAATACATGTGAGTTTTACTAGATACAGTTGTTTTTCTATAGTTTGCAAATACAAAAATGAGGTATTACTCAATATGACTGTATACTGTAACACTCAATATGACAGTTATTTAAACATAACTCCTACACCACACATGGAAAATGGCTAATAATGCCTGAAATAATGCATCTTTGGGAGTTCTACTGGAAACATAGGCTTTTTTAAATCTTGCAAATGCAAAAAGTAGTTTTTTACTCAATATGACTATAATGTTCTTAGAATCCTGAGATAATGCGAAAAAAGCAATAAAAATGTATTCAAACATAACTTCTAAACAACACATGCAAAATGGCTAATAATGCCTAGAGATATGTATTTGTGTTAGTAGTACTAGAACAATGATCTTTTGTAAGGTTTCTAAAGACACAAGTTAGTTTTTTTATTCAATATAACAGTGTGACTGTCAACCTAAACATGAAAGGTTTATAATCATAACTCCAAAACAGAATATGAACTTTGTCTAAAAAAAGCCTGTAATATTGAATTTATGTGAGTTTGACCTGAATCAGGTATTTTGGAAAGTTTCAAAAATACAAAATCAGGTTTTACTGGCCTCATATTGGTCAAACTCAAAATGTCAGTTTATGAAACATAACTCCAAAAATACACATGCAATATGTCTAATAATGCCTGAAGAAATGCATCTTTGAGAGTTTTCCCGAAAAAAAAACATTTGGTACCGTTTGCAAAAACAAAAAGTAATGTTTTACTCAATTTGACAGTAATGTACTTAGAATCCTGAGATAATGCGAATAAAGCAATAAAAATATATTCCAACATAATTCCTAATCCAAACGTGCAAAGTGTCTAAAAATGCCTGTGATATTGAATACATGTGAGTTTTACTAGATACAGTTGTTTTTCCATAGTTTGCAAATACAAAAATGAGGTATTACTCAATATGACTGTATACTGTAACACTCAATATGACAGTTATTTAAACATAACTCCTACACCACACATGGAAAATGGCTAATAATGCCTGAAATAATGCATCTATAGGAGTTCTACTGGAAACATAGGCTTTTTTAAATCTTGCAAATGCAAAAAGTAGTTTTTTACTCAATATGACTATAATGTTCTTAGAATCCTGAGATAATGCGAAAAAAGCAATAAAAATGTATTCAAACATAACTTCTAAACAACACATTTAAAATGGCTAATAATGCCTAGAGATATGTATTTTTGTTAGTAGTACTAGAAAAATGATCTTTTGTAAGGTTTCTAAAGACACAAGTTAGTTTTTTTATTCAATATAACAGTGTGACTGTCAACCTAAACCTGAAAGGTTTATAATCATAACTCCAAAACCAAACATGAACTTTGTCTAAAAAAGCCTGTAATATTGAATTTATGTGAGTTTGACCTGAATCAGGTATTTTGGAAAGGTTCAAAAATACAAAAATCAGGTTTTACTGGCCTCATATTGGTCAAACTCAAAATGTCAGTTTATGAAACATAACTCCAAAAATACACATGCAATATGTCTAATAATGCCTGAAGAAATGCATCTTTGAGAGTTTTCCTGAAAAAAAAACATTTGGTACCGTTTGCAAAAACAAAAAGTAATGTTTTACTCAATTTGACAGTAATGTACTTAGAATCCTGAGATAATGCAAATAAAGCAATAAAAATGTATTCCAACATAATTCCTAATCCAAACGTGCAAAGTGTCTAAAAATGCCTGTGATATTGAATACATGTGAGTTTTACTAGATACAGTTGTTTTTCTATGGTTTGCAAATACAAAAATGAGGTATTACTCAATATGACTGTATACTGTAACACTCAATATGACAGTTATTTAAACATAACTCCTACACCACACATGGAAAATGGCTAATAATGCCTGAAATAATGCTTCTTTGGGAGTTCTACTGGAAACATAGGGTTTTTTAAATCTTGCAAATGCAAAAAGTAGTTTTTTACTCAATATGACTATAATGTTCTTAGAATCCTGAGATAATGCGAAAAAAGCAATAAAAATGTATTCAAACATAACTTCTAAACAACACATGCAAAATGGCTAATAATGCCTAGAGATATGTATTTTTGTTAGTAGTACTAGAAAAATAATCTTTTGTAAGGTTTCTAAAGACCCAAGTTAGTTTTTTTATTCAATATAACAGTGTGACTGTCAACCTAAACATGAAAGGTTTATAATCATAACTCCAAAACAGAATATGAACTTTGTCTAAAAAAAGCCTGTAATATTGAATTTATGTGAGTTTGACCTGAATCAGGTATTTTGGAAAGTTTCAAAAATACAAAATCAGGTTTTACTGGCCTCATATTGGTCAAACTCAAAATGTCAGTTTATGAAACATAACTCCAAAAATACACATGCAATATGTCTAATAATGCCTGAAGAAATGCATCTTTGAGAGTTTTCCTGAAAAAAAAAAACATTTGGTACCGTTTGCAAAAACAAAAAGTAATGTTTTACTCAATTTGACAGTAATGTACTTAGAATCCTGAGATAATGCGAATAAAGCAATAAAAATGTATTCCAACATAATTCCTAATCCAAACGTGCAAAGTGTCTAAAAATGCCTGTGATATTGAATACATGTGAGTTTTAGTAGATACAGTTGTTTTTCTATTGTTTGCAAATACAAAAATGAGGTATTACTCAATATGACTGTATACTGTAACACTCAATATGACAGTTATTTAAACATAACTCCTACACCACACATGGAAAATGGCTAATAATGCCTGAAATAATGCATCTTTGGGAGTTCTACTGGAAACATAGGGTTTTTTAAATCTTGCAAATGCAAAAAGTAGTTTTTTACTCAATATGACTATAATGTTCTTAGAATCCTGAGATAATGCGAAAAAAGCAATAAAAATGTATTCAAACATAACTTCTAAACAACACATGCAAAATGGCTAATAATGCCTAGAGATATGTATTTTTGTTAGTAGTACTAGAAAAATGATCTTTTGTAAGGTTTCTAAAGACACAAGTTAGTTTTTTTATTCAATATAACAGTGTGACTGTCAACCTAAATATGAAAGGTTTATAATCATAACTCCAAAACCAAACATGAACTTTGTCTAAAAAAGCCTGTAATATTGAATTCATGGGAGTTTGACCTGAATCAGGTATTTTGGAAAGGTTCAAAAATACAAAAATCAGGTTTTACTGGCCTCATATTGGTCAAACTCAAAATGTCAGTTTATGAAACATAACTCCAAAAATACGCATGCAATATGTCTAATAATGCCTAAAGAAATGCATCTTTGTGAGTTTTCCTGAAAAAAAAAACATTTGGTACCGTTTGCAAAAACAAAAAGTAATGTTTTACTCAATTTGACAGTAATGTACTTAGAATCCTGAGATAATGCGAATAAAGCAATAAAAATATATTCCAACATAATTCCTAATCCAAACGTGCAAAGTGTCTAAAAATGCCTGTGATATTGAATACATGTGAGTTTTACTAGATACAGTTGTTTTTCTATAGTTTGCAAATACAAAAAAGAGGTATTACTCAATATGACTGTATACTGTAACACTCAATATGACAGTTATTTAAACATAACTCCTACACCACACATGGAAAATGGCTAATAATGCCTGAAATAATGCATCTTTGGGAGTTCTACTGGAAACATAGGCTTTTTTAAATCTTGCAAATGCAAAAAGTAGTTTTTTACTCAATATGACTATAATGTTCTTAGAATCCTGAGATAATGCGAAAAAAGCAATAAAAATGTATTCAAACATAACTTCCAAACAACACATGCAAAATGGCTAATAATGCCTAGAGATATGTATTTTTGTTAGTAGTACTAGAAAAATGATCTTTTGTAAGGTTTCTAAAGACACAAGTTAGTTTTTTTATTAAATATAACAGTGTGACTGTCAACCTAAATATGAAAGGTTTATAATCATAACTCCAAAACCAAACATGAACTTTGTCTAAAAAAGCCTGTAATATTGAATTTATGTGAGTTTGACCTTAATCAGGTATTTTGGAAAGGTTCAAAAATACAAAAAGTAGGTTTTACTGGCCTCATATTGGTCAAACTCAAAATGTCAGTTTATGAAACATAACTCCAAAAATACACATGCAATGTGTCTGATAATGCCTGAAGAAATGCATGTTTGAGAGTTTTCCTGAAAAAAAAAAACATTTGGTACCGTTTGCAAAAACAAAAAGTAATGTTTTACTCAATTTGACAGTAATGTACTTAGAATCCTGAGATAATGCGAATAAAGCAATAAAAATATATTCCAACATAATTCCTAATCCAAACGTGCAAAGTGTCTAAAAATGCCTGTGATATTGAATACATGTGAGTTTTACTAGATACAGTTGTTTTTCTATAGTTTGCAAATACAAAAATGAGGTATTACTCAATATGACTGTATACTGTAACACTCAATATGATAGTTATTTAAACATAACTCCTACACCACACATGGAAAATGGCTAATAATGCCTGAAATAATGCATCTATAGGAGTTCCACTGGAAACATAGGCTTTTTTAAATCTTGCAAGTGCAAAAAGTAGTTTTTTACTCAATATGACTATAATGTTCTTAGAATCCTGAGATAATGCGAAAAAAGCAATAAAAATGTATTCAAACATAACTTCTAAACAACACATGCAAAATGGCTAATAATGCCTAGAGATATGTATTTTTGTTAGTAGTACTAGAAAAATGATCTTTTGTAAGGTTTCTAAAGACACAAGTTAGTTTTTTTATTCAATATAACAGTGTGACTGTCAACCTAAATATGAAAGGTTTATAATCATAACTCCAAAACCAAACATGAACTTTGTCTAAAAAAGCCTGTAATATTGAATTCATGGGATTTTGACCTGAATCAGGTATTTTGGAAAGGTTCAAAAATACAAAAATCAGGTTTTACTGGCCTCATACTGGTCAAACTCAAAATGTCAGTTTATGAAACATAACTCCAAAAATACGCATGCAATATGTCTAATAATGCCTGAAGAAATGCATCTTTGTGAGTTTTCCTGAAAAAAAAACATTTGGTATCGTTTGCAAAAACAAAAAGTAATGTTTTACTCAATTTGACAGTAATGTACTTAGAATCCTGAGATAATAAGAATAAAGCAATAAAAATATATTCCAACATAATTCCTAATCCAAACGTGCAAAGTGTCTAAAAATGCCTGTGATATTGAATACATGTGAGTTTTACTAGATACAGTTGTTTTTCTATAGTTTGCAAATACAAAAAAGAGGTATTACTCAATATGACTGTATACTGTAACACTCAATATGACAGTTATTTAAACATAACTCCTACACCACACATGGAAAATGGCTAATAATGCCTGAAATAATGCATCTTTGGGAGTTCTACTGGAAACATAGGCTTTTTTAAATCTTGCAAATGCAAAAAGTAGTTTTTTACTCAATATGACTATAATGTTCTTAGAATCCTGAGATAATGCGAAAAAAGCAATAAAAATGTATTCAAACATAACTTCTAAACAACACATGCAAAATGGCTAATAATGCCTAGAGATATGTATTTTTGTTAGTAGTACTAGAAAAATGATCTTTTGTAAGGTTTCTAAAGACACAAGTTAGTTTTTTTATTCAATATAACAGTGTGACTGTCAACCTAAACCTGAAAGGTTTATAATCATAACTCCAAAACCAAATATGAACTTTGTCTAAAAAAGCCTGTAATATTGAATTTATGTGAGTTTGACCTGAATCAGTTATTTTGGAAAGGTTCAAAAATACAAAAATCAGGTTTTACTGGCCTCATATTGGTCAAACTCAAAATGTCAGTTTATGAAACATAACTCCAAAAATACACATGCAATATGTCTAATAATGCCTGAAGAAATGCATCTTTGTGAGTTTTCCTGAAAAAAAACATTTGGTACCGTTTGCAAAAACAAAAAGTAATGTTTTACTCAATTTGACAGTAATGTACTTAGAATCCTGAGATAATGCGAATAAAGCAATAAAAATGTATTCTAACATAATTCCTAATCCAAACGTGCAAAGTGTCTAAAAATGCCTGTGATATTGAATACATGTGAGTTTTACTAGATACAGTTGTTTTTCTATGGTTTGCAAATACAAAAATTAGTGTATTACTCAATATGACTGTATACTGTAACACTCAATATGACAGTTATTTAAACATAACTCCTACACCACACATGGAAAATGGCTAATAATGCCTGAAATAATGCATCTTTGGGAGTTTTACTCGAAACATATGCTTTTTTAAATCTTGCAAATGCAAAAAGTAGTTTTTTACTCAATATGACTATAATGTTCTTAGAATCCTGAGATAATGCGAAAAAAGCAATAAAAATGTATTCAAACATAACTTCTAAACAACACATGCAAAATGGCTAATAATGCCTAGAGATATGTATTTTTGTTAGTAGTACTAGAAAAATGATCTTTTGTAAGGTTTCTAAAGACACAAGTTAGTTTTTTTATTAAATATAACAGTGTGACTGTCAACCTAAATATGAAAGGTTTATAATCATAACTCCAAAACCAAACATGAACTTTGTCTAAAAAAGCCTGTAATATTGAATTTATGTGAGTTTGACCTTAATCAGGTATTTTGGAAAGGTTCAAAAATACAAAAAGTAGGTTTTACTGGCCTCATATTGGTCAAACTCAAAATGTCAGTTTATGAAACATAACTCCAAAAATACACATGCAATGTGTCTGATAATGCCTGAAGAAATGCATGTTTGAGAGTTTTCCTGAAAAAAAAAAACATTTGGTACCGTTTGCAAAAACAAAAAGTAATGTTTTACTCAATTTGACAGTAATGTACTTAGAATCCTGAGATAATGCGAATAAAGCAATAAAAATATATTCCAACATAATTCCTAATCCAAACGTGCAAAGTGTCTAAAAATGCCTGTGATATTGAATACATGTGAGTTTTACTAGATACAGTTGTTTTTCTATAGTTTGCAAATACAAAAATGAGGTATTACTCAATATGACTGTATACTGTAACACTCAATATGATAGTTATTTAAACATAACTCCTACACCACACATGGAAAATGGCTAATAATGCCTGAAATAATGCATCTTTGGGAGTTCCACTGGAAACATAGGCTTTTTTAAATCTTGCAAGTGCAAAAAGTAGTTTTTTACTCAATATGACTATAATGTTCTTAGAATCCTGAGATAATGCGAAAAAAGCAATAAAAATGTATTCAAACATAACTTCTAAACAACACATGCAAAATGGCTAATAATGCCTAGAGATATGTATTTTTGTTAGTAGTACTAGAAAAATTATCTTTTGTAAGGTTTCTAAAGACACAAGTTAGTTTTTTTATTCAATATAACAGTGTGACTGTCAACCTAAATATGAAAGGTTTATAATCATAACTCCAAAACCAAACATGAACTTTGTCTAAAAAAGCCTGTAATATTGAATTCATGGGATTTTGACCTGAATCAGGTATTTTGGAAAGGTTCAAAAATACAAAAATCAGGTTTTACTGGCCTCATACTGGTCAAACTCAAAATGTCAGTTTATGAAACATAACTCCAAAAATACGCATGCAATATGTCTAATAATGCCTGAAGAAATGCATCTTTGTGAGTTTTCCTGAAAAAAAAACATTTGGTACCGTTTGCAAAAACAAAAAGTAATGTTTTACTCAATTTGACAGTAATGTACTTAGAATCCTGAGATAATGCGAATAAAGCAATAAAAATATATTCCAACATAATTCCTAATCCAAACGTGCAAAGTGTCTAAAAATGCCTGTGATATTGAATACATGTGAGTTTTACTAGATACAGTTGTTTTTCTATAGTTTGCAAATACAAAAATGAGGTATTACTCAATATGACTGTATACTGTAACACTCAATATGACAGTTATTTAAACATAACTCCTACACCACACATGGAAAATGGCTAATAATGCCTGAAATAATGCATCTTTGGGAGTTCTACTGGAAACATAGGCTTTTTTAAATCTTGCAAATGCAAAAAGTAGTTTTTTACTCAATATGACTATAATGTTCTTAGAATCCTGAGATAATGCGAAAAAAGCAATAAAAATGTATTCAAACATAACTTCTAAACAACACATGCAAAATGGCTAATAATGCCTAGAGATATGTATTTTTGTTAGTAGTACTAGAAAAATGATCTTTTGTAAGGTTTCTAAAGACACAAGTTAGTTTTTTTATTCAATATAACAGTGTGACTGTCAACCTAAACCTGAAAGGTTTATAATCATAACTCCAAAACCAAATATGAACTTTGTCTAAAAAAGCCTGTAATATTGAATTTATGTGAGTTTGACCTGAATCAGTTATTTTGGAAAGGTTCAAAAATACAAAAATCAGGTTTTACTGGCCTCATATTGGTCAAACTCAAAATGTCAGTTTATGAAACATAACTCCAAAAATACACATGCAATATGTCTAATAATGCCTGAAGAAATGCATCTTTGTGAGTTTTCCTGAAAAAAAACATTTGGTACCGTTTGCAAAAACAAAAAGTAATGTTTTACTCAATTTGACAGTAATGTACTTAGAATCCTGAGATAATGCGAATAAAGCAATAAAAATGTATTCTAACATAATTCCTAATCCAAACGTGCAAAGTGTCTAAAAATGCCTGTGATATTGAATACATGTGAGTTTTACTAGATACAGTTGTTTTTATATGGTTTGCAAATACAAAAATTAGTGTATTACTCAATATGACTGTATACTGTAACACTCAATATGACAGTTATTTAAACATAACTCCTACACCACACATGGAAAATGGCTAATAATGCCTGAAATAATGCATCTTTGGGAGTTTTACTCGAAACATATGCTTTTTTAAATCTTGCAAATGCAAAAAGTAGTTTTTTACTCAATATGACTATAATCTTCTTAGAATCCTGAGATAATGCGAAAAAAGCAATAAAAATGTATTCAAACATAACTTCTAAACAACACATGCAAAATGGCTAATAATGCCTAGAGGTATGTATTTTTGTTACTAGTACTAGAAAAATGATCTTTTGTAAGGTTTCTAAAGACACAAGTTATTTTTTTTATTCAATATAACAGTGTGACTGTCAACCTAAACATGAAAGGTTTATAATCATAACTCCAAAACAGAATATGAACTTTGTCTAAAAAAAGCCTGTAATATTGAATTTATGTGAGTTTGACCTGAATCAGGTATTTTGGAAAGGTTCAAAAATACAAAATCAGGTTTCACTGGCCTCATATTGGTCAAACTCAAAATGTCAGTTTATGTAACATAACTCCAAAAATACACATCCAATATGTCTAATAATGCCTGAAGAAATGCATGTTTGAGAGTTTTCCTGAAAAAAAAAACATTTGGTACCGTTTGCAAAAACAAAAAGTAATGTTTTACTCAAGTTGACAGTAATGTACTTAGAATCCTGAGATAATGCGAATAAAGCAATAAAAATATATTCCAACATAATTCCTAATCCAAACGTGCAAAGTGTCTAAAAATGCCTGTGGTATTGAATACATGTGAGTTTTACTAGATACAGTTGTTTTTCTATAGTTTGCAAATACAAAAATGAGGTATTACTCAATATGACTGTATACTGTAACACTCAATATGACAGTTATTTAAACATAACTCCTACACCACACATGGAAAATGGCTAATAATGCCTGAAATAATGCATCTTTGGGAGTTCTACTGGAAACATAGGCTTTTTTGAATCTTGCAAATGCAAAAAGTAGTTTTTTACTCAATATGACTATAATGTTCTTAGAATCCTGAGATAATGCGAAAAAAGCAATAAAAATGTATTCAAACATAACTTCTAAACAACACATGCAAAATGGCTAATAATGCCTAGAGATATGTATTTTTGTTAGTAATACTAGAAAAATGATCTTTTGTAAGGTTTCTAAAGACACAAGTTAGTTTTTTTATTCAATATAACAGTGTGACTGTCAACCTAAATATGAAAGGTTTATAATCATAACTCCAAAACCAAACATGAACTTTGTCTAAAAAAGCCTGTAATATTGAATTTATGTGAGTTTGACCTGAATCAGGTATTTTGTAAAGGTTCAAAAATACAAAAATCAGGTTTTACTGGCCGCATATTGGTCAAACTCAAAATGTCAGTTTATGAAACATAACTCCAAAAATACACATGCAATATGTCTAATAATGCCTGAAGAAATGCATGTTTGAGAGTTTTCCTGAATAAAAAACATTTGGTACCGTTTGCAAAAACAAAAAGTAATGTTTTACTCAATTTGACAGTAATGTACTTAGAATCCTGAGATAATGCGAATAAAGCAATAAAAATATATTCCAACATAATTCCTAATCCAAACGTGCAAAGTGTCTAAAAATGCCTGTGATATTGAATACATGTGCGTTTTACTAGATACAGTTGTTTTTCTATAGTTTGCAAATACAAAAATGAGGTATTACTCAATATGACTGTATACTGTAACACTCAATATGACAGTTATTTAAACATAACTCCTACACCACACATGGAAAATGGCTAATAATGCCTGAAATAATGCATCTTTGGGAGTTCCACTGGAAACATAGGCTTTTTTAAATCTTGCAAATGCAAAAAGTAGTTTTTTACTCAATATGACTATAATGTCCTTAGAATCCTGAGATAATGCGAAAAAAGCAATAAAAATGTATTCAAACATAACTTCTAAACAACACATGCAAAATGGCTAATAATGCCTAGAGATATGTATTTTTGTTAGTAGTACTAGAAAAATGATCTTTTGTAAGGTTTCTAAAGACACAAGTTAGTTTTTTTATTCAATATAACAGTGTGACTGTCAACCTAAATATGAAAGGTTTATAATCATAACTCCAAAACCAAACATGAACTTTGTCTAAAAAAGCCTGTAATATTGAATTTATGTGAGTTTGACCTGAATCAGGTATTTTGGAAAGGTTCAAAAATACAAGAATTAGGTTTTACTGGCCTCATATTGGTCAAACTCAAAATGTCAGTTTATGAAACATAACTCCAAAAATACACATGCAATATGTCTAATAATGCCTGAAGAAATGCATCTTTGAGAGTTTTCCTGAAAAAAAAACATTTGGTACCGTTTGCAAAAACAAAAAGTAATGTTTTACTCAATTTGACAGTAATGTACTTAGAATCCTGAGATAATGCGAATAAAGCAATAAAAATATATTCCAACATAATTCCTAATCCAAACGTGCAAAGTGTCTAAAAATGCCTGTGATGTTGAATACATGTGAGTTTTAGTAGATACAGTTGTTTTTCTATTGTTTGCAAATACAAAAATGAGGTATTACTCAATATGACTGTATACTGTAACACTCAATATGACAGTTATTTAAACATAACTCCTACACCACACATGGAAAATGGCTAATAATGCCTGAAATAATGCATCTTTGGGAGTTCCACTGGAAACATAGGCTTTTTTAAATCTTGCAAATGCAAAAAGTAGTTATTTACTCAATATGACTATAATGTTCTTAGAATCCTGAGATAATGCGAAAAAAGCAATAAAAATGTATTCAAACATAACTTCTAAACAACACATGCAAAATGGCTAATAATGCCTAGAGATATGTATTTTTGTTAGTAGTACTAGAAAAATGATCTTTTGTAAGGTTTCTAAAGACACAAGTTAGTTTTTTTATTCAATATAGCAGTGTGACTGTCAACCTAAATATGAAAGGTTTATAATCATAACTCCAAAACCAAACATGAACTTTGTCTAAAAAAGCCTGTAATATTGAATTTATGGGAGTTTGACCTGAATCAGGTATTTTGGAAAGGTTCAAAAATACAAAAATCAGGTTTTACTGGCCTCATATTGGTCAAACTCAAAATGTCAGTTTATGAAACATAACTCCAAAAATACACATGCAATATGTCTAATAATGCCTGAAGAAATGCATGTTTGAGAGTTTTCCTGAAAAAAAAACATTTGGTACCGTTTGCAAAAACAAAAAGTAATGTTTTACTCAATTTGACAGTAATGTACTTAGAATCCTGAGATAATGCGAATAAAGCAATAAAAATATATTCCAACATAATTCCTAATCCAAACGTGCAAAGTGTCTAAAAATGCCTGTGATATTGAATACATGTGAGTTTTACTAGATACAGTTGTTTTTCTATAGTTTGCAAATACAAAAATGAGGTATTACTCAATATTACTGTATACTGTAACACTCAACATGACAGTTATTTAAACATAACTCCTACACCACACATGGAAAATGGCTAATAATGCCTGAAATAATGCATCTTTGGGAGTTCTACTGGAAACATAGGCTTTTTTAAATCTTGCAAATGCAAAAAGTAGTTTTTTACTCAATATGACTATAATCTTCTTAGAATCCTGAGATAATGCGAAAAAAGCAATAAAAATGTATTCAAACATAACTTCTAAACAACACATGCAAAATGGCTAATAATGCCTAGAGATATGTATTTTTGTTACTAGTACTAGAAAAATGATATTTTGTAAGGTTTCTAAAGACACAAGTTAGTTTTTTTATTCAATATAACAGTGTGACTGTCAACCTAAACATGAAAGGTTTATAATCATAACTCCAAAACCAAACATGAACTTTGTCTAAAAAAGCCTGTAATATTGAATTTATGTGAGTTTGACCTGAATCAGGTATTTTGGAAAGGTTCAAAAATACAAGAATTAGGTTTTACTGGCCTCATATTGGTCAAACTCAAAATGTCAGTTTATGAAACATAACTCCAAAAATACACATGCAATATGTCTAATAATGCCTGAAGAAATGCATGTTTGAGAGTTTTCCTGAATAAAAAACATTTGGTACCGTTTGCAAAAACAAAAAGTAATGTTTTACTCAATTTGACAGTAATGTACTTAGAATCCTGAGATAATGCGAATAAAGCAATAAAAATGTATTCCAACATAATTCCTAATCCAAACGTGCAAAGTGTCTAAAAATGCCTGTGATATTGAATACATGTGAGTTTTACTAGATACAGTTGTTTTTCTATAGTTTGCAAATACAAAAATGAGGTATTACTCAATATGACTGTATACTGTAACACTCAATATGACAGTTATTTAAACATAACTCCTACACCACACATGGAAAATGGCTAATAATGCCTGAAATAATGCATCTTTGGGAGTTCTACTGGAAACATAGGCTTTTTTAAATCTTGCAAATGCAAAAAGTAGTTTTTTACTCAATATGACTATAATGTTCTTAGAATCCTGAGATAATGCGAAAAAAGCAATAAAAATGTATTCAAACATAACTTCTAAACAACACATGCAAAATGGCTAATAATGCCTAGAGATATGTATTTTTGTTAGTAGTACTAGAAAAATGATCTTTTGTAAGGTTTCTAAAGACACAAGTTAGTTTTTTTATTCAATATAACAGTGTGACTGTCAACCTAAATATGAAAGGTTTATAATCATAACTCCAAAACCAAACATGAACTTTGTCTAAAAAAGCCTGTAATATTGAATTTATGTGAGTTTGACCTTAATCAGGTATTTTGGAAAGGTTCAAAAATACAAAAATTAAGTTTTACTGGCCTCATATTGGTCAAACTCAAAATGTCAGTTTATGAAACATAACTCCAGAAATACACATGCAATATGTCTAATAATGCCTGAAGAAATGCATCTTTGTGAGTTTTCCTGAAAAAAAACATTTGGTACCGTTTGCAAAAACAAAAAGTAATGTTTTACTCAATTTGACAGTAATGTACTTAGAATCCTGAGATAATGCGAATAAAGCAATAAAAATGTATTCTAACATAATTCCTAATCCAAACGTGCAAAGTGTCTAAAAATGCCTGTGATATTGAATACATGTGAGTTTTACTAGATACAGTTGTTTTTCTATGGTTTGCAAATACAAAAATTAGTGTATTACTCAATATGACTTTATACTGTAACACTCAATATGATAGTTATTTAAACATAACTCCTACACCACACATGGAAAATGGCTAATAATGCCTGAAATAATGCATCTTTGGGAGTTCCACTGGAAACATAGGCTTTTTTAAATCTTGCAAATGCAAAAAGTAGTTTTTTACTCAATATGACTATAATGTTCTTAGAATCCTGAGATAATGCGAAAAAAGCAATAAAAATGTATTCAAACATAACTTCTAAACAACACATGCAAAATGGCTAATAATGCCTAGAGATATGTATTTTTGTTAGTAGTACTAGAAAAATGATCTTTTGTAAGGTTTCTAAAGACACAAGTTAGTTTTTTTATTCAATATAACAGTGTGACTGTCAACCTAAACCTGAAAGGTTTATAATCATAACTCCAAAACCAAATATGAACTTTGTCTAAAAAAGCCTGTAATATTGAATTTATGTGAGTTTGACCTGAATCAGTTATTTTGGAAAGGTTCAAAAATACAAAAATCAGGTTTTACTGGCCTCATATTGGTCAAACTCAAAATGTCAGTTTATGAAACATAACTCCAAAAATACACATGCAATATGTCTAATAATGCCTGAAGAAATGCATCTTTGTGAGTTTTCCTGAAAAAAAACATTTGGTACCGTTTGCAAAAACAAAAAGTAATGTTTTACTCAATTTGACAGTAATGTACTTAGAATCCTGAGATAATGCGAATAAAGCAATAAAAATGTATTCTAACATAATTCCTAATCCAAACGTGCAAAGTGTCTAAAAATGCCTGTGATATTGAATACATGTGAGTTTTACTGGATACAGTTGTTTTTCTATAGTTTGCAAATACAAAAATTAGTGTATTACTCAATATGACTGTATACTGTAACACTCAATATGACAGTTATTTAAACATAACTCCTACACCACACATGGAAAATGGCTAATAATGCCTGAAATAATGCATCTTTGGGAGTTTTACTCGAAACATATGCTTTTTTAAATCTTGCAAATGCAAAAAGTAGTTTTTTACTCAATATGACTATAATCTTCTTAGAATCCTGAGATAATGCGAAAAAAGCAATAAAAATGTATTCAAACATAACTTCTAAACAACACATGCAAAATGGCTAATAATGCCTAGAGGTATGTATTTTTGTTACTTGTACTAGAAAAATGATCTTTTGTAAGGTTTCTAAAGACACAAGTTAGTTTTTTTATTCAATATAACAGTGTGACTGTCAACCTAAACATGAAAGGTTTATAAACATAACTCCAAAACAGAATATGAACTTTGTCTAAAAAAAGCCTGTAATATTGAATTTATGTGAGTTTGACCTGAATCAGGTATTTTGAAAAGGTTCAAAAATACAAAATCAGGTTTCACTGGCCTCATATTGGTCAAACTCAAAATGTCAGTTTATGTAACATAACTCCAAAAATACACATCCAATATGTCTAATAATGCCTGAAGAAATGCATGTTTGAGAGTTTTCCTGAAAAAAAAACCATTTGGTACCGTTTGCAAAAACAAAAAGTAATGTTTTACTCAAGTTGACAGTAATGTACTTAGAATCCTGAGATAATGCGAATAAAGCAATAAAAATATATTCCAACATAATTCCTAATCCAAACGTGCAAAGTGTCTAAAAATGCCTGTGGTATTGAATACATGTGAGTTTTACTAGATACAGTTGTTTTTCTATAGTTTGCAAATACAAAAATGAGGTATTACTCAATATGACTGTATACTGTAACACTCAATATGACAGTTATTTAAACATAACTCCTACACCACACATGGAAAATGGCTAATAATGCCTGAAATAATGCATCTTTGGGAGTTCTACTGGAAACATAGGCTTTTTTGAATCTTGCAAATGCAAAAAGTAGTTTTTTACTCAATATGACTATAATGTTCTTAGAATCCTGAGATAATGCGAAAAAAGCATTAAAAATGTATTCAAACATAACTTCTAAACAACACATGCAAAATGGCTAATAATGCCTAGAGATATGTATTTTTGTTAGTAATACTAGAAAAATGATCTTTTGTAAGGTTTCTAAAGACACAAGTTAGTTTTTTTATTCAATATAACAGTGTGACTGTCAACCTAAATATGAAAGGTTTATAATCATAACTCCAAAACCAAACATGAACTTTGTCTAAAAAAGCCTGTAATATTGAATTTATGGGAGTTTGACCTGAATCAGGTATTTTGGAAAGGTTCAAAAATACAAAAATCAGGTTTTACTGGCCTCATATTGGTCAAACTCAAAATGTCAGTTTATGAAACATAACTCCAAAAATACACATGCAATATGTCTAATAATGCCTGAAGAAATGCATGTTTGAGAGTTTTCCTGAATAAAAAACATTTGGTACCGTTTGCAAAAACAAAAAGTAATGTTTTACTCAATTTGACAGTAATGTACTTAGAATCCTGAGATAATGCGAATAAAGCAATAAAAATATATTCCAACATAATTCCTAATCCAAACGTGCAAAGTGTCTAAAAATGCCTGTGATATTGAATACATGTGAGTTTTACTAGATACAGTTGTTTTTCTATAGTTTGCAAATACAAAAATGAGGTATTACTCAATATTACTGTATACTGTAACACTCAACATGACAGTTATTTAAACATAACTCCTACACCACACATGGAAAATGGCTAATAATGCCTGACATAATGCATCTTTGGGAGTTCTACTGGAAACATAGGCTTTTTTAACTCTTGCAAATGCAAAAAGTAGTTTTTTACTCAATATGACTATAATCTTCTTAGAATCCTGAGATAATGCGAAAAAAGCAATAAAAATGTATTCAAACATAACTTCTAAACAACACATGCAAAATGGCTAATAATGCCTAGAGATATGTATTTTTTTTAGTAGTACTAGAAAAACGATCTTTTGTAAGGTTTCTAAAGACAAAAGTTAGTTTTTTTTATTCAATATAACAGTGTGACTGTCAACCTAAATATGAAAGGTTTATAATCATAACTCCAAAACCAAACATGAACTTTGTCTAAAAAAGCCTGTAATATTGAATTTATGTGAGTTTGACCTGAATCAGGTATTTTGGAAAGGTTCAAAAATACAAAAATTAAGTTTTACTGGCCTCATATTGGTCAAACTCAAAATGTCAGTTTATGAAACATAACTCCAAAAATACACATGCAATATGTCTAATAATGCCTGAAGAAATGCATCTTTGAGAGTTTTCCTGAAAAAAAAAACATTTGGTACCGTTTGCAAAAACAAAAAGTAATGTTTTACTCAATTTGACAGTAATGTACTTAGAATCCTGAGATAATGCGAATAAAGCAATAAAAATATATTCCAACATAATTCCTAATCCAAACGTGCAAAGTGTCTAAAAATGCCTGTGATATTGAATACATGTGAGTTTTACTAGATCCAGTTGTTTTTCTATAGTTTGCAAATACAAAAATGAGGTATTACTCAATATGACTGTATACTGTAACACTCAATATGACAGTTATTTAAACATAACTCCTACACCACACATGGAAAATGGCTAATAATGCCTGAAATAATGCATCTTTGGGAGTTCTACTGGAAACATAGGCTTTTTTAAATCTTGCAAATGCAAAAAGTAGTTATTTACTCAATATGACTATAATGTTCTTAGAATCCTGAGATAATGCGAAAAAAGCAATAAAAATATATTCCAACATAATTCCTAATCAGAACGTGCAAAGTGTCTAAAAATGCCTGTGATATTGAATACATGTGCGTTTTACTAGATACAGTTGTTTTTCTATAGTTTGCAAATACAAAAATGAGGTATTACTCAATATGACTGTATACTGTAACACTCAATATGACAGTTATTTAAACATAACTCCTACACCACACATGGAAAATGGCTAATAATGCCTGAAATAATGCATCTTTGGGAGTTCCACTGGAAACATAGGCTTTTTTAAATCTTGCAAATGCAAAAAGTAGTTTTTTACTCAATATGACTATAATGTCCTTAGAATCCTGAGATAATGCGAAAAAAGCAATAAAAATGTATTCAAACATAACTTCTAAACAACACATGCAAAATGGCTAATAATGCCTAGAGATATGTATTTTTGTTAGTAGTACTAGAAAAATGATCTTTTGTAAGGTTTCTAAAGACACAAGTTAGTTTTTTTATTCAATATAGCAGTGTGACTGTCAACCTAAATATGAAAGGTTTATAATCATAACTCCAAAACCAAACATGAACTTTGTCTAAAAAAGCCTGTAATATTGAATTTATGGGAGTTTGACCTGAATCAGGTATTTTGGAAAGGTTCAAAAATACAAAAATCAGGTTTTACTGGCCTCATATTGGTCAAACTCAAAATGTCAGTTTATGAAACATAACTCCAAAAATACACATGCAATATGTCTAATAATGCCTGAAGAAATGCATGTTTGAGAGTTTTCCTGAAAAAAAAACATTTGGTACCGTTTGCAAAAAAAAAAAGTAATGTTTTACTCAATTTGACAGTAATGTACTTAGAATCCTGAGATAATGCGAATAAAGCAATAAAAATATATTCCAACATAATTCCTAATCCAAACGTGCAAAGTGTCTAAAAATGCCTGTGATATTGAATACATGTGAGTTTTACTAGATACAGTTGTTTTTCTATAGTTTGCAAATACAAAAATGAGGTATTACTCAATATTACTGTATACTGTAACACTCAACATGACAGTTATTTAAACATAACTCCTACACCACACATGGAAAATGGCTAATAATGCCTGAAATAATGCATCTTTGGGAGTTCTACTGGAAACATAGGCTTTTTTAAATCTTGCAAATGCAAAAAGAAGTTTTTTACTCAATATGACTATAATCTTCTTAGAATCCTGAGATAATGCGAAAAAAGCAATAAAAATGTATTCAAACATAACTTCTAAACAACACATGCAAAATGGCTAATAATGCCTAGAGATATGTATTTTTGTTAGTAGTACTAGAACAATGATCTTTTGTAAGGTTTCTAAAGACACAAGTTAGTTTTTTTATTCAATATAACAGTGTGACTGTCAACCTAAATATGAAAGGTTTATAATCATAACTCCAAAACCAAACATGAACTTTGTCTAAAAAAGCCTGTAATATTGAATTTATGGGAGTTTGACCTGAATCAGGTATTTTGGAAAGGTTCAAAAATACAAGAATTAGGTTTTACTGGCCTCATATTGGTCAAACTCAAAATGTCAGTTTATGAAACATAACTCCAAAAATACACATGCAATATGTCTAATAATGCCTGAAGAAATGCATGTTTGAGAGTTTTCCTGAATAAAAAACATTTGGTACCGTTTGCAAAAACAAAAAGTAATGTTTTACTCAATTTGACAGTAATGTACTTAGAATCCTGAGATAATGCGAATAAAGCAATAAAAATGTATTCCAACATAATTCCTAATCCAAACGTGCAAAGTGTCTAAAAATGCCTGTGATATTGAATACATGTGAGTTTTACTAGATACAGTTGTTTTTCTATAGTTTGCAAATACAAAAATGAGGTATTACTCAATATGACTGTATACTGTAACACTCAATATGACAGTTATTTAAACATAACTCCTACACCACACATGGAAAATGGCTAATAATGCCTGAAATAATGCATCTTTGGGAGTTTTACTCGAAACATATGCTTTTTTAAATCTTGCAAATGCAAAAAGTTGTTTTTTACTCAATATGACTATAATCTTCTTAGAATCCTGAGATAATGCGAAAAAAGCAATAAAAATGTATTCAAACATAACTTCTAAACAACACATGCAAAACGGCTAATAATGCCTAGAGGTATGTATTTTTGTTACTAGTACTAGAAAAATGATCTTTTGTAAGGTTTCTAAAGACACAAGTTAGTTTTTTTATTCAATATAACAGTGTGACTGTCAACCTAAACATGAAAGGTTTATAATCATAACTCCAAAACCAAACATGAACTTTGTCTAAAAAAGCCTGTAATATTGAATTTATGTGAGTTTGACCTGAATCAGGTATTTTGGAAAGGTTCAAAAATACAAGAATTAGGTTTTACTGGCCTCATATTGGTCAAACTCAAAATGTCAGTTTATGAAACATAACTCCAAAAATACACATGCAATATGTCTAATAATGCCTGAAGAAATGCATGTTTGAGAGTTTTCCTGAATAAAAAACATTTGGTACCGTTTGCAAAAACAAAAAGTAATGTTTTACTCAATTTGACAGTAATGTACTTAGAATCCTGAGATAATGCGAATAAAGCAATAAAAATGTATTCCAACATAATTCCTAATCCAAACGTGCAAAGTGTCTAAAAATGCCTGTGATATTGAATACACGTGAGTTTTACTAGATACAGTTGTTTTTCTATAGTTTGCAAATACAAAAATGAGGTATTACTCAATATGACTGTATACTGTAACACTCAATATGACAGTTATTTAAACATAACTCCTACACCACACATGGAAAATGGCTAATAATGCCTGAAATAATGCATCTTTGGGAGTTCTACTGGAAACATAGGCTTTTTTAAATCTTGCAAATGCAAAAAGTAGTTTTTTACTCAATATGACTATAATGTTCTTAGAATCCTGAGATAATGCGAAAAAAGCAATAAAAATGTATTCAAACATAACTTCTAAACAACACATGCAAAATGGCTAATAATGCCTAGAGATATGTATTTTTGTTAGTAGTACTAGAAAAATGATCTTTTGTAAGGTTTCTAAAGACACAAGTTAGTTTTTTTATTCAATATAACAGTGTGACTGTCAACCTAAATATGAAAGGTTTATAATCATAACTCCAAAACCAAACATGAACTTTGTCTAAAAAAGCCTGTAATATTGAATTTATGTGAGTTTGACCTTAATCAGGTATTTTGGAAAGGTTCAAAAATACAAAAATTAAGTTTTACTGGCCTCATATTGGTCAAACTCAAAATGTCAGTTTATGAAACATAACTCCAGAAATACACATGCAATATGTCTAATAATGCCTGAAGAAATGCATCTTTGTGAGTTTTCCTGAAAAAAAACATTTGGTACCGTTTGCAAAAACAAAAAGTAATGTTTTACTCAATTTGACAGTAATGTACTTAGAATCCTGAGATAATGCGAATAAAGCAATAAAAATGTATTCTAACATAATTCCTAATCCAAACGTGCAAAGTGTCTAAAAATGCCTGTGATATTGAATACATGTGAGTTTTACTAGATACAGTTGTTTTTCTATGGTTTGCAAATACAAAAATTAGTGTATTACTCAATATGACTTTATACTGTAACACTCAATATGATAGTTATTTAAACATAACTCCTACACCACACATGGAAAATGGCTAATAATGCCTGAAATAATGCATCTTTGGGAGTTCCACTGGAAACATAGGCTTTTTTAAATCTTGCAAATGCAAAAAGTAGTTTTTTACTCAATATGACTATAATGTTCTTAGAATCCTGAGATAATGCGAAAAAAGCAATAAAAATGTATTCAAACATAACTTCTAAACAACACATGCAAAATGGCTAATAATGCCTAGAGATATGTATTTTTGTTAGTAGTACTAGAAAAATGATCTTTTGTAAGGTTTCTAAAGACACAAGTTAGTTTTTTTATTCAATATAACAGTGTGACTGTCAACCTAAACCTGAAAGGTTTATAATCATAACTCCAAAACCAAATATGAACTTTGTCTAAAAAAGCCTGTAATATTGAATTTATGTGAGTTTGACCTGAATCAGTTATTTTGGAAAGGTTCAAAAATACAAAAATCAGGTTTTACTGGCCTCATATTGGTCAAACTCAAAATGTCAGTTTATGAAACATAACTCCAAAAATACACATGCAATATGTCTAATAATGCCTGAAGAAATGCATCTTTGTGAGTTTTCCTGAAAAAAAACATTTGGTACCGTTTGCAAAAACAAAAAGTAATGTTTTACTCAATTTGACAGTAATGTACTTAGAATCCTGAGATAATGCGAATAAAGCAATAAAAATGTATTCTAACATAATTCCTAATCCAAACGTGCAAAGTGTCTAAAAATGCCTGTGATATTGAATACATGTGAGTTTTACTAGATACAGTTGTTTTTCTATGATTTGCAAATACAAAAATTAGTGTATTACTCAATATGACTGTATACTGTAACACTCAATATGACAGTTATTTAAACATAACTCCTACACCACACATGGAAAATGGCTAATAATGCCTGAAATAATGCATCTTTGGGAGTTTTACTCGAAACATATGCTTTTTTAAATCTTGCAAATGCAAAAAGTAGTTTTTTACTCAATATGACTATAATCTTCTTAGAATCCTGAGATAATGCGAAAAAAGCAATAAAAATGTATTCAAACATAACTTCTAAACAACACATGCAAAATGGCTAATAATGCCTAGAGGTATGTATTTTTGTTACTTGTACTAGAAAAATGATCTTTTGTAAGGTTTCTAAAGACACAAGTTAGTTTTTTTATTCAATATAACAGTGTGACTGTCAACCTAAACATGAAAGGTTTATAATCATAACTCCAAAACAGAATATGAACTTTGTCTAAAAAAAGCCTGTAATATTGAATTTATGTGAGTTTGACCTGAATCAGGTATTTTGAAAAGGTTCAAAAATACAAAATCAGGTTTCACTGGCCTCATATTGGTCAAACTCAAAATGTCAGTTTATGTAACATAACTCCAAAAATACACATCCAATATGTCTAATAATGCCTGAAGAAATGCATGTTTGAGAGTTTTCCTGAAAAAAAAAACATTTGGTACCGTTTGCAAAAACAAAAAGTAATGTTTTACTCAAGTTGACAGTAATGTACTTAGAATCCTGAGATAATGCGAATAAAGCAATAAAAATATATTCCAACATAATTCCTAATCCAAACGTGCAAAGTGTCTAAAAATGCCTGTGGTATTGAATACATGTGAGTTTTACTAGATACAGTTGTTTTTCTATAGTTTGCAAATACAAAAATGAGGTATTACTCAATATGACTGTATACTGTAACACTCAATATGACAGTTATTTAAACATAACTCCTACACCACACATGGAAAATGGCTAATAATGCCTGAAATAATGCATCTTTGGGAGTTCTACTGGAAACATAGGCTTTTTTGAATCTTGCAAATGCAAAAAGTAGTTTTTTACTCAATATGACTATAATGTTCTTAGAATCCTGAGATAATGCGAAAAAAGCATTAAAAATGTATTCAAACATAACTTCTAAACAACACATGCAAAATGGCTAATAATGCCTAGAGATATGTATTTTTGTTAGTAATACTAGAAAAATGATCTTTTGTAAGGTTTCTAAAGACACAAGTTAGTTTTTTTATTCAATATAACAGTGTGACTGTCAACCTAAATATGAAAGGTTTATAATCATAACTCCAAAACCAAACATGAACTTTGTCTAAAAAAGCCTGTAATATTGAATTTATGGGAGTTTGACCTGAATCAGGTATTTTGGAAAGGTTCAAAAATACAAAAATCAGGTTTTACTGGCCTCATATTGGTCAAACTCAAAATGTCAGTTTACGAAACATAACTCCAAAAATACACATGCAATATGTCTAATAATGCCTGAAGAAATGCATGTTTGAGAGTTTTCCTGAATAAAAAACATTTGGTACCGTTTGCAAAAACAAAAAGTAATGTTTTACTCAATTTGACAGTAATGTACTTAGAATCCTGAGATAATGCGAATAAAGCAATAAAAATATATTCCAACATAATTCCTAATCCAAACGTGCAAAGTGTCTAAAAATGCCTGTGATATTGAATACATGTGAGTTTTACTAGATACAGTTGTTTTTCTATAGTTTGCAAATACAAAAATGAGGTATTACTCAATATTACTGTATACTGTAACACTCAACATGACAGTTATTTAAACATAACTCCTACACCACACATGGAAAATGGCTAATAATGCCTGACATAATGCATCTTTGGGAGTTCTACTGGAAACATAGGCTTTTTTAAATCTTGCAAATGCAAAAAGTAGTTTTTTACTCAATATGACTATAATCTTCTTAGAATCCTGAGATAATGCGAAAAAAGCAATAAAAATGTATTCAAACATAACTTCTAAACAACACATGCAAAATGGCTAATAATGCCTAGAGATATGTATTTTTGTTAGTAGTACTAGAAAAACGATCTTTTGTAAGGTTTCTAAAGACAAAAGTTAGTTTTTTTTATTCAATATAACAGTGTGACTGTCAACCTAAATATGAAAGGTTTATAATCATAACTCCAAAACCAAACATGAACTTTGTCTAAAAAAGCCTGTAATATTGAATTTATGTGAGTTTGACCTGAATCAGGTATTTTGGAAAGGTTCAAAAATACAAAAATTAAGTTTTACTGGCCTCATATTGGTCAAACTCAAAATGTCAGTTTATGAAACATAACTCCAAAAATACACATGCAATATGTCTAATAATGCCTGAAGAAATGCATGTTTGAGAGTTTTCCTGAAAAAAAAACATTTGGTACCGTTTGCAAAAACAAAAAGTAATGTTTTACTCAATTTGACAGTAATGTACTTAGAATCCTGAGATAATGCGAATAAAGCAATAAAAATATATTCCAACATAATTCCTAATCCAAACGTGCAAAGTGTCTAAAAATGCCTGTGATATTGAATACATGTGAGTTTTACTAGATCCAGTTGTTTTTCTATAGTTTGCAAATACAAAAATGAGGTATTACTCAATATGACTGTATACTGTAACACTCAATATGACAGTTATTTAAACATAACTCCTACACCACACATGGAAAATGGCTAATAATGCCTGAAATAATGCATCTTTGGGAGTTCTACTGGAAACATAGGCTTTTTTAAATCTTGCAAATGCAAAAAGTAGTTATTTACTCAATATGACTATAATGTTCTTAGAATCCTGAGATAATGCGAAAAAAGCAATAAAAATATATTCCAACATAATTCCTAATCCAAACGTGCAAAGTGTCTAAAAATGCCTGTGATATTGAATACATGTGCGTTTTACTAGATACAGTTGTTTTTCTATAGTTTGCAAATACAAAAATGAGGTATTACTCAATATGACTGTATACTGTAACACTCAATATGACAGTTATTTAAACATAACTCCTACACCACACATGGAAAATGGCTAATAATGCCTGAAATAATGCATCTTTGGGAGTTCCACTGGAAACATAGGCTTTTTTAAATCTTGCAAATGCAAAAAGTAGTTTTTTACTCAATATGACTATAATGTCCTTAGAATCCTGAGATAATGCGAAAAAAGCAATAAAAATGTATTCAAACATAACTTCTAAACAACACATGCAAAATGGCTAATAATGCCTAGAGATATGTATTTTTGTTAGTGGTACTAGAAAAATGATCTTTTGTAAGGTTTGTAAAGACACAAGTTAGTTTTTTTATTCAATATAGCAGTGTGACTGTCAACCTAAATATGAAAGGTTTATAATCATAACTCCAAAACCAAACATGAACTTTGTCTAAAAAAGCCTGTAATATTGAATTTATGGGAGTTTGACCTGAATCAGGTATTTTGGAAAGGTTCAAAAATACAAAAATCAGGTTTTACTGGCCTCATATTGGTCAAACTCAAAATGTCAGTTTATGAAACATAACTCCAAAAATACACATGCAATATGTCTAATAATGCCTGAAGAAATGCATGTTTGAGAGTTTTCCTGAAAAAAAAACATTTGGTACCGTTTGCAAAAACAAAAAGTAATGTTTTACTCAATTTGACAGTAATGTACTTAGAATCCTGAGATAATGCGAATAAAGCAATAAAAATATATTCCAACATAATTCCTAATCCAAACGTGCAAAGTGTCTAAAAATGCCTGTGATATTGAATACATGTGAGTTTTACTAGATACAGTTGTTTTTCTATAGTTTGCAAATACAAAAATGAGGTATTACTCAATATTACTGTATACTGTAACACTCAACATGACAGTTATTTAAACATAACTCCTACACCACACATGGAAAATGGCTAATAATGCCTGAAATAATGCATCTTTGGGAGTTCTACTGGAAACATAGGCTTTTTTAAATCTTGCAAATGCAAAAAGTAGTTTTTTACTCAATATGACTATAATCTTCTTAGAATCCTGAGATAATGCGAAAAAAGCAATAAAAATGTATTCAAACATAACTTCTAAACAACACATGCAAAATGGCTAATAATGCCTAGAGATATGTATTTTTGTTACTAGTACTAGAAAAATGATCTTTTGTAAGGTTTCTAAAGACACAAGTTAGTTTTTTTATTCAATATAACAGTGTGACTGTCAACCTAAACATGAAAGGTTTATAATCATAACTCCAAAACCAAACATGAACTTTGTCTAAAAAAGCCTGTAATATTGAATTTATGTGAGTTTGACCTGAATCAGGTATTTTGGAAAGGTTCAAAAATACAAGAATTAGGTTTTACTGGCCTCATATTGGTCAAACTCAAAATGTCAGTTTATGAAACATAACTCCAAAAATACACATGCAATATGTCTAATAATGCCTGAAGAAATGCATGTTTGAGAGTTTTCCTGAATAAAAAACATTTGGTACCGTTTGCAAAAACAAAAAGTAATGTTTTACTCAATTTGACAGTAATGTACTTAGAATCCTGAGATAATGCGAATAAAGCAATAAAAATGTATTCCAACATAATTCCTAATCCAAACGTGCAAAGTGTCTAAAAATGCCTGTGATATTGAATACATGTGAGTTTTACTAGATACAGTTGTTTTTCTATAGTTTGCAAATACAAAAATGAGGTATTACTCAATATGACTGTATACTGTAACACTCAATATGACAGTTATTTAAACATAACTCCTACACCACACATGGAAAATGGCTAATAATGCCTGAAATAATGCATCTTTGGGAGTTTTACTCGAAACATATGCTTTTTTAAATCTTGCAAATGCAAAAAGTTGTTTTTTACTCAATATGACTATAATCTTCTTAGAATCCTGAGATAATGCGAAAAAAGCAATAAAAATGTATTCAAACATAACTTCTAAACAACACATGCAAAACGGCTAATAATGCCTAGAGGTATGTATTTTTGTTACTAGTACTAGAAAAATGATCTTTTGTAAGGTTTCTAAAGACACAAGTTAGTTTTTTTATTCAATATAACAGTGTGACTGTCAACCTAAACATGAAAGGTTTATAATCATAACTCCAAAACAGAATATGAACTTTGTCTAAAAAAAGCCTGTAATATTGCATTTATGGGAGTTTGACCTGAATCAGGTATTTTGGAAAGGTTCAAAAATACAAAAATCAGGTTTTACTGGCCTCATATTGGTCAAACTCAAAATGTCAGTTTATGAAACATAACTCCAAAAATACACATGCAATCTGTCTAATAATGCCTGAAGAAATGCATCTTTGAGAGTTTTCCTGAAAAAAAAAAACATTTGGTACCGTTTGCAAAAACAAAAAGTAATGTTTTACTCAATTTGACAGTAATGTACTTAGAATCCTGAGATAATGCGAATAAAGCAATAAAAATATATTCCAACATAATTCCTAATCCAAACGTGCAAAGTGTCTAAAAATGCCTGTGATATTGAATACATGTGAGTTTTACTAGATACAGTTGTTTTTCTATAGTTTGCAAATACAAAAATGAGGTATTACTCAATATTACTGTATACTGTAACACTCAACATGACAGTTATTTAAACATAACTCCTACACCACACATGGAAAATGGCTAATAATGCCTGAAATAATGCATCTTTGGGAGTTCTACTGGAAACATAGGCTTTTTTAAATCTTGCAAATGCAAAAAGTAGTTTTTCACTCAATATGACTATAATCTTCTTAGAATCCTGAGATAATGCGAAAAAAGCAATAAAAATGTATTCAAACATAACTTCTAAACAACACATGCAAAATGGCTAATAATGCCTAGAGATATGTATTTTTGTTAGTAGTACTAGAAAAATGATCTTTTGTAAGGTTTCTAAAGACACAAGTTAGTTTTTTTATTCAATATAACAGTGTGACTGTCAACCTAAATATGAAAGGTTTATAATCATAACTCCAAAACCAAACATGAACTTTGTCTAAAAAAGCCTGTAATATTGAATTTATGTGAGTTTGACCTGAATCAGGTATTTTGGAAAGGTTCAAAAATACAAAAATTAAGTTTTACTGGCCTCATATTGGTCAAACTCAAAATGTCACTTTATGAAACATAACTCCAAAAATACACATGCAATATGTCTAATAATGCCTGAAGAAATGCATGTTTGAGAATTTTCCTGAAAAAAAAACATTTGGTACCGTTTGCAAAAACAAAAAGTAATGTTTTACTCAATTTGACAGTAATGTACTTAGAATCCTGAGATAATGCGAATAAAGCAATAAAAATATATTCCAACATAATTCCTAATCCAAACGTGCAAAGTGTCTAAAAATGCCTGTGATATTGAATACATGTGAGTTTTACTAGATCCAGTTGTTTTTCTATAGTTTGCAAATACAAAAATGAGGTATTACTCAATATGACTGTATACTGTAACACTCAATATGACAGTTATTTAAACATAACTCCTACACCACACATGGAAAATGGCTAATAATGCCTGAAATAATGCATCTTTGGGAGTTTTACTGGAAACATAGGCTTTTTTAAATCTTGCAAATGCAAAAAGTAGTTATTTACTCAATATGACTATAATGTTCTTAGAATCCTGAGATAATGCGAAAAAAGCAATAAAAATATATTCCAACATAATTCCTAATCCAAACGTGCAAAGTGTCTAAAAATGCCTGTGATATTGAATACATGTGCGTTTTACTAGATACAGTTGTTTTTCTATAGTTTGCAAATACAAAAATTAGGTATTACTCAATATGACTGTATACTGTAACACTCAATATGACAGTTATTTAAAAATAACTCCTACACCACACATGGAAAATGGCTAATAATGCCTGAAATAATGCATCTTTGGGAGTTCCACTGGAAACATAGGCTTTTTTAAATCTTGCAAATGCAAAAAGTAGTTTTTTACTCAATATGACTATAATGTCCTTAGAATCCTGAGATAATGCGAAAAAAGCAATAAAAATGTATTCAAACATAACTTCTAAACAACACATGCAAAATGGCTAATAATGCCTAGAGATATGTATTTGTGTTAGTACTACTAGAAAAATGATCTTTTGTAAGGTTTCTAAAGACACAAGTTAGTTTTTTTATTCAATATAACAGTGTGACTGTCAACCTAAATATGAAAGGTTTATAATCATAACTCCAAAACCAAACATGAAATGTGTCTAAAAAAGCCTGTAATATTGAATTTATGTGAGTTTGACCGGAATCAGGTATTTTGGAAAGGTTCAAAAATACAAGAATTAGGTTTTACTGGCCTCATATTGGTCAAACTCAAAATGTCAGTTTATGAAACATAACTCCAAAAATACACATGCAATATGTCTAATAATGCCTGAAGAAATGCATCTTTGAGAGTTTTCCTGAAAAAAAAACATTTGGTACCGTTTGCAAAAACAAAAAGTAATGTTTTACTCAATTTGACAGTAATGTACTTAGAATCCTGAGATAATGCGAATAAAGCAATAAAAATATATTCCAACATAATTCCTAATCCAAACGTGCAAAGTGTCTAAAAATGCCTGTGATGTTGAATACATGTGAGTTTTAGTAGATACAGTTTTTTTTCTATTGTTTGCAAATACAAAAATGAGGTATTACTCAATATGACTGTATACTGTAACACTCAATATGACAGTTATTTAAACATAACTCCTACACCACACATGGAAAATGGCTAATAATGCCTGAAATAATGCATCTTTGGGAGTCCTACTGGAAACATAGGCTTTTTTAAATCTTGCAAATGCAAAAAGTAGTTATTTACTCAATATGACTATAATGTTCTTAGAATCCTGAGATAATGCGAAAAAAGCAATAAAAATGTATTCAAACATAACTTCTAAACAACACATGCAAAATGGCTAATAATGCCTAGAGATATGTATTTTTGTTAGTAGTACTAGAAAAATGATCTTTTGTAAGGTTTCTAAAGACACAAGTTAGTTTTTTTATTCAATATAGCAGTGTGACTGTCAACCTAAATATGAAAGGTTTATAATCATAACTCCAAAACCAAACATGAACTTTGTCTAAAAAAGCCTGTAATATTGAATTTATGTGAGTTCGACCTGAATCAGGTATTTTGGAAAGGTTCAAAAATACAAAAATCAGGTTTTACTGGCCTCATATTGGTCAAACTCAAAATGTCAGTTTATGAAACATAACTCCAAAAATACACATGCAATATGTCTATTAATGCCTGAAGAAATGCATGTTTGAGAGTTTTTCTGAAAAAAAAACATTTGGTACCGTTTGCAAAAACAAAAAGTAATGTTTTACTCAATTTGACAGTAATGTACTTAGAATCCTGAGATAATGCGAATAAAGCAATAAAAATATATTCCAACATAATTCCTAATCCAAACGTGCAAAGTGTCTAAAAATGCCTGTGATATTGAATACATGTGAGTTTTACTAGATCCAGTTGTTTTTCTATAGTTTGCAAATACAAAAATGAGGTATTACTCAATAGGACTGTATACTGTAACACTCAATATGACAGTTATTTAAACATAACTCCTACACCACACATGGAAAATGGCTAATAATGCCTGAAATAATGCATCTTTGGGAGTTCTACTGGAAACATAGGCTTTTTTAAATCTTGCAAATGCAAAACGTTGTTTTTTACTCAATATGACTATAATGTTCTTAGAATCCTGAGATAATGCGAAAAAAGCAGTAAAATGTATTCAAACATAACTTCTAAACAACACATGCAAAATGGCTAATAATGCCTAGAGATATGTATTTTTGTTAGTAGTACTAGAAAAATGATATTTTGTAAGGTTTCTAAAGACACAAGTTAGTTTTTTTATTCAATAAAACAGTGTGACTGTCAACCTAAACCTGAAAGGTTTATAATCATAACTCCAAAACCAAACATGAACTTTGTCTAAAAAAGCCTGTAATATTGAATTTATGTGAGTTTGACCTGAATCAGGTATTTTGGAAAGGTTCAAAAATACAAAAATCAGGTTTTACTGGCCTCATATTGGTCAAACTCAAAATGTCAGTTTATGAAACATAACTCCAAAAATACACATGCAATATGTCTAATAATGCCTGAAGAAATGCATCTTTGAGAGTTTTCCTGAAAAAAAAAAAAAACATTTGGTACCGTTTGCAAAAACAAAAAGTAATGTTTTACTCAATTTGACAGTAATGTACTTAGAATCCTGAGATATTGCAAATAAAGCAATAAAAATGTATTCCAACATAATTCCTAATCCAAACATGCAAAGTGTCTAAAAATGCCTGTGATATTGAATACATGTGAGTTTTACTAGATACAGTTGTTTTTCTATGGTTTGCAAATACAAAAATGAGGTATTACTCAATATGACTGTATACTGTAACACTCAATATGACAGTTATTTAAACATAACTCCTACACCACACATGGAAAATGGCTAATAGTGCCTGAAATAATGCATCTTTGGGAGTTTTACTCGAAACATATGCTTTTTAAAATCTTGCAAATGCAAAAAGTAGTTTTTTACTCAATATGACTATAATGTTCTTAGAATCCTGAGATAATGCGAAAAAAGCAATAAAAATGTATTCAAACATAACTTCTAAACAACACATGCAAAATGGCTAATAATGCCTAGAGATATGTATTTTTGTTAGTAGTACTAGAAAAATGATCTTTTGTAAGGTTTCTAAAGACACAAGTTAGTTTTTTTATTCAATATAACAGTGTGACTGTCAACCTAAACCTGAAAGGTTTATAATCATAACTCCAAAACCAAATATGAACTTTGTCTAAAAAAGCCTGTAATATTGAATTTATGTGAGTTTGACCTGAATCAGTTATTTTGGAAAGGTTCAAAAATACAAAAATCAGGTTTTACTGGCCTCATATTGGTCAAACTCAAAATGTCAGTTTATGAAACATAACTCCAAAAATACACATGCAATATGTCTAATAATGCCTGAAGAAATGCATCTTTGTGAGTTTTCCTGAAAAAAAACATTTGGTACCGTTTGCAAAAACAAAAAGTAATGTTTTACTCAATTTGACAGTAATGTACTTAGAATCCTGAGATAATGCGAATAAAGCAATAAAAATGTATTCTAACATAATTCCTAATCCAAACGTGCAAAGTGTCTAAAAATGCCTGTGATATTGAATACATGTGAGTTTTACTAGATGCAGTTGTTTTTCTATGGTTTGCAAATACAAAAATTAGTGTATTACTCAATATGACTGTATACTGTAACACTCAATATGACAGTTATTTAAACATAACTCCTACACCACACATGGAAAATGGCTAATAATGCCTGAAATAATGCATCTTTGGGAGTTTTACTCGAAACATATGCTTTTTTAAATCTTGCAAATGCAAAAAGTAGTTTTTTACTCAATATGACTATAATCTTCTTAGAATCCTGAGATAATGCGAAAAAAGCAATAAAAATGTATTCAAACATAACTTCTAAACAACACATGCAAAATGGCTAATAATGCCTAGAGGTATGTATTTTTGTTACTAGTACTAGAAAAATGATCTTTTGTAAGGTTTCTAAAGACACAAGTTAGTTTTTTTATTCAATATAACAGTGTGACTGTCAACCTAAACATGAAAGGTTTATAATCATAACTCCAAAACAGAATATGAACTTTGTCTAAAAAAAGCCTGTAATATTGAATTTATGTGAGTTTGACCTGAATCAGGTATTTTGGAAAGGTTCAAAAATACAAAATCAGGTTTCACTGGCCTCATATTGGTCAAACTCAAAATGTCAGTTTATGTAACATAACTCCAAAAATACACATCCAATATGTCTAATAATACCTGAAGAAATGCATGTTTGAGAGTTTTCCTGAAAAAAAAAACATTTGGTACCGTTTGCAAAAACAAAAAGTAATGTTTTACTCAAGTTGACAGTAATGTACTTAGAATCCTGAGATAATGCGAATAAAGCAATAAAAATATATTCCAACATAATTCCTAATCCAAACGTGCAAAGTGTCTAAAAATGCCTGTGATATTGAATACATGTGAGTTTTACTAGATACAGTTGTTTTTCTATAGTTTGCAAATACAAAAATGAGGTATTACTCAATATTACTGTATACTGTAACACTCAATATGACAGTTATTTAAACATAACTCCTACACCACACATGGAAAATGGCTACTAATGCCTGAAATAATGCATCTTTGGGAGTTCTACTGGAAACATAGGCTTTTTTAAATCTTGCAAATGCAAAAAGTAGTTTTTTACTCAATATGACTATAATGTTCTTAGAATCCTGAGATAATGCGAAAAAAGCAATAAAAATGTATTCAAACATAACTTCTAAACAACACATGCAAAATGGCTAATAATGCCTAGAGATATGTATTTTTGTTAGTAGTACTAGAAAAATGATCTTTTGCAAGGTTTCTAAAGACACAAGTTAGTTTTTTTATTCAATATAACAGTGTGACTGTCAACCTAAATATGAAAGGTTTATAATCATAACTCCAAAACCAAACATGAACTTTGTCTAAAAAAGCCTGTAATATTGAATTTATGTGAGTTCGACCTGAATCAGGTATTTTGGAAAGGTTCAAAAATACAAAAATTAAGTTTTACTGGCCTCATATTGGTCAAACTCAAAATGTCAGTTTATGAAACATAACTCCAAAAATACACATGCAATATGTCTAATAATGCCTGAAGAAATGCATCTTTGAGAGTTTTCCTGAAAAAAAAAAAACATTTGGTACCGTTTGCAAAAACAAAAAGTAATGTTTTACTCAATTTGACAGTAATGTACTTAGAATCCTGAGATAATGCGAATAAAGCAATAAAAATGTATTCCAACATAATTCCTAATCCAAACATGCAAAGTGTCTAAAAATGCCTGTGATATTGAATACATGTGAGTTTTACCAGATACAGTTGTTTTTCTATGGTTTTCAAATACAAAAATGAGGTATTACTCAATATGACTGTATACTGTAACACTCAATATGACAGTTATTTAAACATAACTCCTACACCACACATGGAAAATGGCTAATAGTGCCTGAAATAATGCATCTTTGGGAGTTTTACTCGAAACATATGCTTTTTAAAATCTTGCAAATGCAAAAAGTAGTTTTTTACTCAATATGACTATAATGTTCTTAGAATCCTGAGATATGCGAAAAATGCAATAAAAATGTATTCAAACATAACTTTTAAACAACACATGCAAAATGGCTAATAATGCCTAGAGATATGTATTTTTGTTAGTAGTACTAGAAAAATGATCTTTTGTAAGGTTTCTAAAGACACAAATTAGTTTTTTTATTCAATATAACAGTGTGACTGTCAACCTAAACATGAAAGGTTTATAATCATAACTCCAAAACCAAACATGAACTTTGTCTAAAAAAGCCTGTAATATTGAATTTATGTGAGTTTGACCTGAATCAGGTATTTTGGAAAGGTTCAAAAATACAAAAATCAGGTTTTACTGGCCTCATGGTCAAACTCAAAATGTCAGTTTATGAAACATAACTCCAAAAATACACATGCAATATGTCTAATAATGCCTGAAGAAATGCATCTTTGAGAGTTTTCCTGAAAAAAAAACATTTGGTACCGTTTGCAAAAACAAAAAGTAATGTTTTACTCAATTTGACAGTAATGTACTTAGAATCCTGAGATAATGCGAATAAAGCAATAAAAATGTATTCCAACATAATTCCTAATCCAAACGTGCAAAGTGTCTAAAAATGCCTGTGATATTGAATACATGTGAGTTTTACTAGATACAGTTGTTTTTCTATGGTTTGCAAATACAAAAATGAGGTATTACTCAATATGACTGTATACTGTAACACTCAATATGACAGTTATTTAAACATAACTCCTACACCACACATGGAAAATGGCTAATAATGCCTGAAATAATGCATCTTTGGGAGTTTTACTCGAAACATATGCTTATTTAAATCTTGCAAATGCAAAAAGTAGTTTTTTACTCAATATGACTATAATGTTCTTAGAATCCTGAGATAATGCGAAAAAAGCAATAAAAATGTATTCAAACATAACTTCTAAACAACACATGCAAAATGGTTAATAATGCCTAGAGATATGTATTTTTGTTAGTAGTACTAGAAAAATTATCTTTTGTAAGGTTTCTAAAGACAAAAGTTAGGTTTCTTATTCAATATAACAGTGTAACTGTCAACCTAAACATGAAAGGTTTATAATCATAACTCCAAAACCAAACAGGAACTTTGTCTAAAAAAGCCTGTAATATTGAATTTATGTGAGTTTGACCTGAATCAGGTATTTTGGAAAGGTTCAAAAATACAAAAATCAGGTTTTACTGGCCTCATATTGGTCAAACTCAAAATGTCAGTTTATGAAACATAACTCCAAAAATACACATGCAATATGTCTAATAATGCCTGAAGAAATGCATCTTTGAAAGTTTTCCTGAAAAAAAAACATTTTGTACCGTTTGCAAAAAAAAAAAGTAATGTTTTACTCAATTTGACAGTAATGTACTTAGAATCCTGAGATAATGCGAATAAAGCAATAAAAATGTATTCCAACATAATTCCTAATCCAAACATGCAAAGTGTCTAAAAATGCCTGTGATATTGAATACATGTGAGTTTTACCAGATACAGTTGTTTTTCTATGGTTTGCAAATACAAAAATGAGGTATTACTCAATATGACTGTATACTGTAACACTCAATATGACAGTTATTTAAACATAACTCCTACACCACACATGGAAAATGGCTAATAGTGCCTGAAATAATGCATCTTTGGGAGTTTTACTCGAAACATATGCTTTTTAAAATCTTGCAAATGCAAAAAGTAGTTTTTTACTCAATATGACTATAATGTTCTTAGAATCCTGAGATATGCGAAAAATGCATTAAAAATGTATTCAAACATAACTTTTAAACAACACATGCAAAATGGCTAATAATGCCTAGAGATATGTATTTTTGTTAGTAGTACTAGAAAAATGATCTTTTGTAAGGTTTCTAAAGACACAAGTTAGTTTTTTTATTCAATATAACAGTGTGACTGTCAACCTAAACATGAAAGGTTTATAATCATAACTCCAAAACCAAACATGAACTTTGTCTAAAAAAGCCTGTAATATTGAATTTATGTGAGTTTGACCTGAATCAGGTATTTTGGAAAGGTTCAAAAATACAAAAATCAGGTTTTACTGGCCTCATATTGGTCAAACTCAAGATGTCAGTTTATGAAACATAACTCCAAAAATACACATGCAATATGTCTAATAATGCCTGAAGAAATGCATCTTTGAGAGTTTTCCTGAAAAAAAAAAACATTTGGTACCGTTTGCAAAAACAAAAAGTAATGTTTTACTCAATTTGACAGTAATGTACTTAGAATCCTGAGATAATGCGAATAAAGCAATAAAAATGTATTCCAACATAATTCCTAATCCAAACGTGCAAAGTGTCTAAAAATGCCTGTGATATTGAATACATGTGAGTTTTACTAGATACAGTTGTTTTTCTATGGTTTGCAAATACAAAAATGAGGTATTACTCAATATGACTGTATACTGTAACACTCAATATGACAGTTATTTAAACATAACTCCTACACCACACATGGAAAATGGCTAATAATGCCTGAAATAATGCATCTTTGGGAGTTTTACTCGAAACATATGCTTATTTAAATCTTGCAAATGCAAAAAGTAGTTTTTTACTCAATATGACTATAATGTTCTTAGAATCCTGAGATAATGCAAAAAAAGCAATAAAAATGTATTCAAACATAACTTCTAAACAACACATGCAAAATGGCTAATAATGCCTAGAGATATGTATTTTTGTTAGTAGTACTAGAAAAATTATCTTTTGTAAGGTTTCTAAAGACAAAAGTTAGGTTTCTTATTCAATACAACAGTGTAACTGTCAACCTAAACATGAAAGGTTTATAATCATAACTCCAAAACCAAACATGAACTTTGTCTAAAAAAGCCTGTAATATTGAATTTATGTGAGTTTGACCTGAATCAGGTATTTTGGAAAGGTTAAAAAATACAAAAATCAGGTTTTACTGGCCTCATATTGGTCAAACTCAAAATGTCAGTTTATGAAACATAACTCCAAAAATACACATGCAATATGTCTAATAATGCCTGAAGAAATGCATCTTTGAGAGTTTTCCTGAAAAAAAAAACATTTGGTACCGTTTGCAAAAACAAAAAGTAATGTTTTACTCAATTTTACAGTAATGTACTTAGAATCCTGAGATAATGCGAATAAAGCAATAAAAATGTATTCCAACATAATTCCTAATCCAAACGTGCAAAGTGTCTAAAAATGCCTGTGATATTGAATACATGTGAGTTTTACTAGATACAGTTGTTTTTCTATGGTTTGCAAATACAAAAATGAGGTATTACTCAATATGACTGTATACTGTAACACTCAATATGACAGTTGTTTAAACATAACTCCTACACCACACATGGAAAATGGCTAATAATGCCTGAAATAATGCATCTTTGGGAGTTTTACTCGAAACATATGCTTATTTAAATCTTGCAAATGCAAAAAGTAGTTTTTTACTCAATATGACTATAATGTTCTTAGAATCCTGAGATAATGCGAAAAAAGCAATAAAAATGTATTCAAACATAACTTCTAAACAACACATGCAAAATGGCTAATAATGCCTAGAGATATGTATTTTTGTTAGTAGTACTAGAAAAAATATCTTTTGTAAGGTTTCCAAAGACAAAAGTTAGGTTTCTTATTCAATACAACAGTGTAACTGTCAACCTAAACATGAAAGGTTTATAATCATAACTCCAAAACCAAACATGAACTTTGTCTAAAAAAGCCTGTAATATTGAATTTATGTGAGTTTGACCTGAATCAGGTATTTTGGAAAGGTTCAAAAATACAAAAATCAGGTTTTACTGGCCTCATATTGGTCAAACTCAAAATGTCAGTTTATGAAACATAACTCCAAAAATACACATGCAATATGTCTAATAATGCCTGAAGAAATGCATCTTTGAGAGTTTTCCTGAAAAAAAAAAACATTTGGTACCGTTTGCAAAAACAAAAAGTAATGTTTTACTCAATTTGACAGTAATGTACTTAGAATCCTGAGATAATGCGAATAAAGCAATAAAAATGTATTCCAACATAATTCCTAATCCAAACGTGCAAAGTGTCTAAAAATGCCTGTGATATTGAATACATGTGAGTTTTACTAGATACAGTTGTTTTTCTATGGTTTGCAAATACAAAAATGAGGTATTACTCAATATGACTGTATACTGTAACACTCAATATGACAGTTATTTAAACATAACTCCTACACCACACATGGAAAATGGCTAATAATGCCTGAAATAATGCATCTTTGGGAGTTTTACTCGAAACATATGCTTATTTAAATCTTGCAAATGCAAAAAGTAGTTTTTTACTCAATATGACTATAATGTTCTTAGAATCCTGAGATAATGCGAAAAAAGCAATAAAAATGTATTCAAACATAACTTCTAAACAACACATGCAAAATGGCTAATAATGCCTAGAGATATGTATTTTTGTTAGTAGTATTAGAAAAATTATCTTTTGTAAGGTTTCTAAAGACAAAAGTTAGGTTTCTTATTCAATATAACAGTGTAACTGTCAACCTAAACATGAAAGGTTTATAATCATAACTCCAAAACCAAACAGGAACTTTGTCTAAAAAAGCCTGTAATATTGAATTTATGTGAGTTTGACCTGAATCAGGTATTTTGGAAAGGTTCAAAAATACAAAAATCAGGTTTTACTGGCCTCATATTGGTCAAACTCAAAATGTCAGTTTATGAAACATAACTCCAAAAATACACATGCAATATGTCTAATAATGCCTGAAGGAATGCATCTGTGAGAGTTTTCCTGAAAAAAAAACATTTCGTACCGTTTACAAAAACAAAAAGTAATGTTTTACTCAATTTGACAGTAATGTACTTAGAATCCTGAGATAATGCGAATAAAGCAATACAAATGTATTCCAACATAATTCCTAATCCAAACGTGCAAAGTGTCTAAAAATACCTGTGATATTGAATACATGTGAGTTTTACTAGATACAGTTGTTTTTCTATAGTTTGCAAATACAAAAATGAGGTATTACTCAATATGACTGTATACTGTAACACTCAATATGACAGTTATTTAAACATAACTGCTACACCACACATGGAAAATGGCTAATAATGCCTGAAATAATGCATCTTTGGGAGTTTTACTGGAAACATATGCTTTTTTAAATCTTGCAAATGCAAAAAGTAGTTTTTTACTCAATATGACTATAATGTTCTTAGAATCCTGAGATAATGCGAAAAAAGCAATAAAAATGTATTCAAACATAACTTCTAAACAACACATGCAAAATGGCTAATAATGCCTAGAGATATGTATTTTTGTTAGTAGTACTAGAAAAATGATCTTTTGTAAGGTTTCTAAAGACAAAAGTTAGTTTTCTTATTCAATATAACAGTGCGACTGTCAACCTAAATATGAAAGGTTTATAATCATAACTCCAAAACCAAACATGAACTTTGTCTAAAAAAGCCTGTAATATTGAATTTATGCGAGTTTGACCTGAATCAGGTATTTTGGAAAGGTTCAAAAATACAAAAATCAGGTTTTACTGGCCTCATATTGGTCAAACTCAAAATGTCAGTTTATGAAACATAACTCCAAAAATACCTGAAGAAATGCATCTTTGAAAGTTTTCCTGAAAAAAAAACATTTTGTACCGTTTGCAAAAACAAAAAGTAATGTTTTACTCAATTTGACAGTAATGTACTTAGAATCCTGAGATAATGCGAATAAAGCAATAAAAATGTATTCCAACATAATTCCTAATCCAAACATGCAAAGTGTGTAAAAATGCCTGTGATATTGAATACATGTGAGTTTTACCAGATACAGTTGTTTTTCTATGGTTTGCAAATACAAAAATGAGGTATTACTCAATATGACTGTATACTGTAACACTCAATATGACAGTTATTTAAACATAACTCCTACACCACACATGTAAAATGGCTAATAGTGCCTGAAATAATGCATCTTTGGGAGTTTTACTCGAAACATATGCTTTTTAAAATCTTGCAAATGCAAAAAGTAGTTTTTTACTCAATATGACTATAATGTTCTTAGAATCCTGAGATATGCGAAAAATGCATTAAAAATGTATTCAAACATAACTTTTAAACAACACATGCAAAATGGCTAATAATGCCTAGAGATATGTATTTTTGTTAGTAGTACTAGAAAAATGATCTTTTGTAAGGTTTCTAAAGACACACGTTTGTTTTTTTATTCAATATAACAGTGTGACTGTCAACCTAAACATGAAAGGTTTATAATCATAACTCCAAAACCAAACATGAACTTTGTCTAAAAAAGCCTGTAATATTGAATTTATGTGAGTTTGACCTGAATCAGGTATTTTGGAAAGGTTCAAAAATACAAAAATCAGGTTTTACTGGCCTCATATTGGTCAAACTCAAAATGTCAGTTTATGAAACATAACTCCAAAAATACACATGCAATATGTCTAATAATGCCTGAAGAAATGCATCTTTGAGAGTTTTCCTGAAAAAAAAAACATTTGGTACCGTTTGCAAAAACAAAAAGTAATGTTTTACTCAATTTGACAGTAATGTACTTAGAATCCTGAGATAATGCGAATAAAGCAATAAAAATGTATTCCAACATAATTCCTAATCCAAACGTGCAAAGTGTCTAAAAATGCCTGTGATATTAAATACATGTGAGTTTTACTAGATACAGTTGTTTTTCTATGGTTTGCAAATACAAAAATGAGGTATTACTCAATATGACTGTATACTGTAACACTCAATATGACAGTTATTTAAACATAACTCCTACACCACACATGGAAAATGGCTAATAATGCCTGAAATAATGCATCTTTGGGAGTTTTACTCGAAACATATGCTTATTTAAATCTTGCAAATGCAAAAAGTAGTTTTTTACTCAATATGACTATAATGTTCTTAGAATCCTGAGATAATGCGAAAAAAGCAATAAAAATGTATTCAAACATAACTTCTAAACAACACATGCAAAATGGCTAATAATGCCTAGAGATATGTATTTTTGTTAGTAGTACTAGAAAAATTATCTTTTGTAAGGTTTCTAAAGACAAAAGTTAGGTTTCTTATTCAATACAACAGTGTAACTGTCAACCTAAACATGAAAGGTTTATAATCATAACTCCAAAACCAAACATGAACTTTGTCTAAAAAAGCCTGTAATATTGAATTTATGGGAGTTTGACCTGAATCAGGTATTTTGGAAAGGTTCAAAAATACAAAAATCAGGTTTTACTGGCCTCATATTGGTCAAACTCAAAATGTCAGTTTATGAAACATAACTCCAAAAATACACATGCAATATGTCTAATAATGCCTGAAGGAATGCATCTTTGAGAGTTTTCCTGAAAAAAAAACATTTGGTACCGTTTACAAAAACAAAAAGTAATGTTTTACTCAATTTGACAGTAATGTACTTAGAATCCTGAGATAATGCGAATAAAGCAATAAAAATGTATTCCAACATAATTCCTAATCCAAACGTGCAAAGTGTCTAAAAATACCTGTGATGTTGAATACATGTGAGTTTTACTAGATACAGTTGTTTTTCTATAGTTTGCAAATACAAAAATGAGGTATTACTCAATATGACTGTATACTGTAACACTCAATATGACAGTTATTTAAACATAACTGCTACACCACACATGGAAAATGGCTAATAATGCCTGAAATAATGCATCTTTGGGAGTTTTACTTGAAACATATGCTTTTTTAAATCTTGTAAATGCAAAAAGTAGTTTTTTACTCAATATGACTATAATGTTCTTAGAATCCTGAGATAATGCGAAAAAAGCAATAAAAATGTATTCAAACATAACTTCTAAACAACACATGCAAAATGGCTAATAATGCCTAGAGATATGTATTTTTGTTAGTAGTACTAGAAAAATGATCTTTTGTAAGGTTTCTAAAGACAAAAGTTAGTTTTCTTATTCAATATAACAGTGCGACTGTCAACCTAAATATGAGAGGTTTATAATCATAACTCCAAAACCAAACATGAACTTTGTCTAAAAAAGCCTGTAATATTGAATTTATGCGAGTTTGAACTGAATCAGGTATTTTGGAAAGGTTCATAAATACAAAAATCAGGTTTTACTGGCCTCATATTGGTCAAACTCAAAATGTCAGTTTATGAAACATAACTCCAAAAATACACATGCAATATGTCTAATAATGCCTGAAGGAATGCATCTTTGAGAGTTTTCCTGAAAAAAAAAAAACATTTGGTACCGTTTGCAAAAACAAAAAGTAATGTTTTACTCAATTTGACAGTAATGTACTTAGAATCCTGAGATAATGCGAATAAAGCAATAAAAATGTATTCCAACATAATTCCTAATCCAAACGTGCAAAGTGTCTAAAAATGCCTGTGATATTGATTTACATGTGAGTTTTACTAGATACAGTTGTTTTTCTATGGTTTGCAAATACAAAAATGAGGTATTACTCAATATGACTGTATACTGTAACACTCAATATGACAGTTATTTAAACATAACTGCTACACCACACATGGAAAATGGCTAATAATGCCTGAAATAATGCATCAATGGGAGTTCTACTGGAAACATATGCTTTTTTAAATCTTGCAAATGCAAAAAGTAGTTTTTTACTCAATATGACTATAATGTTCTTAGAATCCTGAGATAATGCGAAAAAAGCAATAAAAATGTATTCAAACATAACTTCTAAACAACACATGCAAAATGGCTAATAATGCCTAGAGATATGTATTTTTGTTAGTAGTACTAGAAAAATGATCTTTTGTAAGGTTTCTAAAGACAAAAGTTAGTTTTCTTATTCAATATAACAGTGCGACTGTCAACCTAAATATGAAAGGTTTATAATCATAACTCCAAAACCAAACATGAACTTTGTCTAAAAAAGCCTGTAATATTGAATTTATGCGAGTTTGACCTGAATCAGGTATTTTGGAAAGGTTCAAAAATACAAAAATCAGGTTTTACTGGCCTCATATTGGTCAAACTCAAAATGTCAGTTTATGAAACATAACTCCAAAAATACACATGCAATATGTCTAATAATGCCTGAAGGAATGCATCTTTGAGAGTTTTCCTGAAAAAAAAAAACATTTGGTACCGTTTGCAAAAACAAAAAGTAATGTTTTACTCAATTTGACAGTAATGTACTTAGAATCCTGAGATAATGCGAATAAAGCAATAAAAATGTATTCCAACATAATTCCTAATCCAAACGTGCAAAGTGTCTAAAAATGCCTGTGATATTGAATACATGTGAGTTTTACTAGATACAGTTGTTTTTCTATGGTTTGCAAATACAAAAATGAGGTATTACTCAATATGACTGTATACTGTAACACTCAATATGACAGTTATTTAAACATAACTCCTACACCACACATGGAAAATGGCTAATAATGCCTGAAATAATGCATCTTTGGGAGTTTTACTGGAAACATATGCTTTTTTAAATCTTGCAAATGCAAAAAGTAGTTTTTTACTCAATATGACTAAAATGTTCTTAGAATCCTGAGATAATGCGAAAAAATCAATAAAAATGTATTCAAACATAACTTCTAAACAACACATGCAAAATGGCTAATAATGCCTAGAGATATGTATTTTTGTTAGTAGTACTAGAAAAATGATCTTTTGTAAGGTTTCTAAAGACACAAGTTAGTTTTTTTATTCAATATAACAGTGTGACTGTCAACCTAAACATGAAAGCTTTATAATCATAACTCCAAAACCAAACATGAACTTTGTCTAAAAAAGCCTGTAATATTGATTTTATGTGAGTTTGACCTGAGTCAGGTATTTTGGAAAGGTTCAAAAATACAAAAATCAGGTTTTACTAGCCTCATATTGGTCAAACTCAAAATGTCAGTTTATGAAACATAACTCCAAAAATACACATGCAATATGTCTAATAATGCCTGAAGAAATGCATCTTTGAGAGTTTTCCTGAAGAAAAAAACATTTGGTACCGTTTGCAAAAACAAAAAGTAATGTTTTACTCAATTTGACAGTAATGTACTTAGAATCCTGAGATAATGCGAATAAAGCAATAAAAATGTATTCCAACATAATTCCTAATCCAAACGTGCAAAGTGTCTAAAAATGCCTGTGATATTGAATACATGTGAGTTTTACTAGATACAGTTGTTTTTCTATGGTTTGCAAATACAAAAATGAGGTATTACTCAATATGACTGTATACTGTAACACTCAATATGACAGTTATTTAAACATAACTCCTACACCACACATGGAAAATGGCTAATAATGCCTGAAATAATGCATCTTTGGGAGTTCTACTGGAAACATAGGCTTTTTTAAATCTTGCAAATGCAAAAAGTAGTTTTTTACTCAATATGACTATAATGTTCTTAGAATCCTGAGATAATGCGAAAAAAGCAATAAAAATGTATTCAAACATAACTTCTAAACAACACATGCAAAATGGCTAATAATGCCTGGAGATATGTATTTTTGTTAGTAGTACTAGAAAAATGATCTTTTGTAAGGTTTCTAAAGACACAAGCTAGTTTTCTTATTCAATATAACAGTGTGACTGTCAATAAAAATATGAAAGGTTTATAATCATAACTCCAAAACCAAACATGAACTTTTTCTAAAATAGCCTCTAATATTGAATTTATGTGAGTTTGACCTGAATCAGGTATTTTGGAAAGGTTCAAAAATACAAAAATCAGGTTTTACTGGCCTCATATTGGTCAAACTCAAAATGTCAGTTTATGAAACATAACTCCAAAAATACACATGCAATATGTCTAATAATGCCTGAAGAAATGCATCTTTGAGAGTTTTCCTGAAAAAAAAAACATTTGGTACCGTTTGCAAAAACAAAAAGTAATGTTTTACTCAATTTGACAGTAATGTACTTAGAATCCTGAGATAATGCGAATAAAGCAATAAAAATGTATTCCAACATAATTCCTAATCCAAACGTGCAAAGTGTCTAAAAATGCCTGTGATATTGAATACATGTGAGTTTTACTAGATACAGTTGTTTTTCTATGGTTTGCAAATACAAAAATGAGGTATTACTCAATATGACTGTATACTGTAACACTCAATATGACAGTTATTTAAACATAACTCCTACACCACACATGGAAAATGGCTAATAATGCCTGAAATAATGCATCTTTGGGAGTTCTACTGGAAACATAGGCTTTTTTAAATCTTGCAAATGCAAAAAGTAGTTTTTTACTCAATATGACTATAATGTTCTTAGAATCCTGAGATAATGCGAAAAAAGCAATAAAAATTTATTCAAACATAACTTCTAAACAACACATGCAAAATGGCTAATAATGCCTAGAGATATGTATTTTTGTTAGTAGTACTAGAAAAATGATCTTTTGTAAGGTTTCTAAAGACACAAGCTAGTTTTCTTATTCAATATAACAGCGTGACTGTCAATAAAAATATGAAAGGTTTATAATCATAACTCCAAAACCAAACATGAACTTTGTCTAAAATAGCCTCTAATATTGAATTTATGTGAGTTTGACCTGAATCAGGTATTTTGGAAAGGTTCAAAAATACAAAAATCAGGTTTTACTGGCCTCATATTGGTCAAACTCAAAATGTCAGTTTATGAAACATAACTCCAAAAATACACATGCAATATGTCTAATAATGCCTGAAGAAATGCATGTTTGAGAGTTTTCCTGAAAAAAAAAACATTTGGTACCGTTTGCAAAAACAAAAAGTAATGTTTTACTCAATTTGACAGTAATGTACTTAGAATCCTGAGATAGTGCGAATAAAGCAATAAAAATATATTCCAACATAATTCCTAATCCAAACGTGCAAAGTGTCTAAAAATGCCTGTGATATTGAATACATGTGAGTTTTACTAGATACAGTTGTTTTTCTATGGTTTGCAAATACAAAAATGAGGTATTACTCAATATGACTGTATACTGTAACACTCAATATGACAGTTATCTAAACATAACTCATACACCACACATGGAAAATGGCTAATAATGCCTGAAATAATGCATCTTTGGGAGTTTTACTCGAAACATATGCTTTTTTAAATCTTGCAAATGCAAAAAGTAGTTTTTTACTCAATATGACTATAATGTTCTTACAATCCTGAGATAATGCGAAAAAAGCAATAAAAATGTATTCAAACATAACTTCTAAACAACACATGCAAAATGGCTAATAATGCCTAGAGATATGTATTTTTGTTAGTAGTACTAGAAAAAATATCTTTTGTAAGGTTTCTAAAGACACAAGTTAGTTTTTTTATTCAATATAACAGTGTGACTGTCAACCTAAATATGAAAGGTTTATAATCATAACTCCAAAACCAAACATGAACTTTGTCTAAAAAAGCCTGTAATATTGAATTTATGTGAGTTTGACCTGAATCAGGTATTTTGGAAAGGTTCAAAAATACAAAAATCAGGTTTTACTGGTCAAACTCAAAATGTCAGTTTATGAAACATAACTCCAAAAATACACATGCAATATGTCTAATAATGCCTGAAGGAATGCATCTTTGAGAGTTTTCCTGAAAAAAAAAAACATTTGGTACCGTTTGCAAAAACAAAAAGTAATGTTTTACTCAATTTGACAGTAATGTACTTAGAATCCTGAGATAATGCGAATAAAGCAATAAAAATGTATTCCAACATAATTCCTAATCCAAACGTGCAAAGTGTCTAAAAATGCCTGTGATATTGAATACATGTGAGTTTTACTAGATACAGTTGTTTTTCTATGGTTTGCAAATACAAAAATGAGGTATTACTCAATATGACTGTATACTGTAACACTCAATATGTCGGTTATTTAAACATAACTGCTGCACCACACATGAAAAATGGCTAATAATGCCTGAAATAATGCATCTTTGGGAGTTTTACTCGAAACATATGCTTTTTTAAATCTTGCAAATGCAAAAAGTAGTTTTTTACTCAATATGACTATAATGTTCTTAGAATCCTGAGATAATGCGAAAAAAGCAATAAAAATGTCTTCAAACATAACTTCTAAACAACACATGCAAAATGGCTAATAATGCCTAGAGATACGTATTTTTGTTAGTAGTACTAGAAAAATGATCTTTTGTAAGGTTTCTAAAGACAAAAGTTAGTTTTCTTATTCAAAATAACAGTGCGACTGTCAACCTAAATATGAAAGGTTTATAATCATAACTCCAAAACCAAACATGAACTTTGTCTAAAAAAGCCTGTGATATTGAATTTATGCGAGTTTGACCTGAATCAGGTATTTTGGAAAGGTTCAAAAATACAAAAATCAGGTTTTACTGGCCTCATATTGGTCAAACTCAAAATGTCAGTTTATGAAACATAACTCCAAAAATACACATGCAATATGTCTAATAATGCCTGAAGAAATGCATCTTTGAGAGTTTTCCTGAAAAAAAAACATTTGGTACCGTTTGCAAAAACAAAAAGTAATGTTTTACTCAATTTGACAGTAATGTACTTAGAATCCTGAGATAATGCGAATAAAGCAATAAAAATATATTCCAACATAATTCCTAATCCAAACGTGCAAAGTGTCTAAAAATGCCTGTGATATTGAATACATGTGAGTTTTACTAGATACAGTTGTTTTTCTATGGTTTGCAAATACAAAAATGAGGTATTACTCAATATGACTGTATACTGTAACACTCAATATGACAGTTATTTAAACATAACTCCTACACCACACATGGAAAATGGCTAATAATGCCTGAAATAATGCATCTTTGGGAGTTTTACTGGAAACATATGCTTTTTTAAATCTTGCAAATGCAAAAAGTAGTTTTTTACTCAATATGACTAAAATGTTCTTAGAATCCTGAGATAATGCGAAAAAATCAATAAAAATGTATTCAAACATAACTTCTAAACAACACATGCAAAATGGCTAATAATGCCTAGAGATATGTATTTTTGTTAGTAGTACTAGAAAAATGATCTTTTGTAAGGTTTCTAAAGACACAAGTTAGTTTTTTTATTCAATATAACAGTGTGACTGTCAACCTAAACATGAAAGCTTTATAATCATAACTCCAAAACCAAACATGAACTTTGTCTAAAAAAGCCTGTAATATTGATTTTATGTGAGTTTGACCTGAGTCAGGTATTTTGGAAAGGTTCAAAAATACAAAAATCAGGTTTTACTAGCCTCATATTGGTCAAACTCAAAATGTCAGTTTATGAAACATAACTCCAAAAATACACATGCAATATGTCTAATAATGCCTGAAGAAATGCATCTTTGAGAGTTTTCCTGAAGAAAAAAACATTTGGTACCGTTTGCAAAAACAAAAAGTAATGTTTTACTCAATTTGACAGTAATGTACTTAGAATCCTGAGATAATGCGAATAAAGCAATAAAAATGTATTCCAACATAATTCCTAATCCAAACGTGCAAAGTGTCTAAAAATGCCTGTGATATTGAATACATGTGAGTTTTACTAGATACAGTTGTTTTTCTATGGTTTGCAAATACAAAAATGAGGTATTACTCAATATGACTGTATACTGTAACACTCAATATGACAGTTATTTAAACATAACTCCTACACCACACATGGAAAATGGCTAATAATGCCTGAAATAATGCATCTTTGGGAGTTCTACTGGAAACATAGGCTTTTTTAAATCTTGCAAATGCAAAAAGTAGTTTTTTACTCAATATGACTATAATGTTCTTAGAATCCTGAGATAATGCGAAAAAAGCAATAAAAATGTATTCAAACATAACTTCTAAACAACACATGCAAAATGGCTAATAATGCCTGGAGATATGTATTTTTGTTAGTAGTACTAGAAAAATGATCTTTTGTAAGGTTTCTAAAGACACAAGCTAGTTTTCTTATTCAATATAACAGTGTGACTGTCAATAAAAATATGAAAGGTTTATAATCATAACTCCAAAACCAAACATGAACTTTTTCTAAAATAGCCTCTAATATTGAATTTATGTGAGTTTGACCTGAATCAGGTATTTTGGAAAGGTTCAAAAATACAAAAATCAGGTTTTACTGGCCTCATATTGGTCAAACTCAAAATGTCAGTTTATGAAACATAACTCCAAAAATACACATGCAATATGTCTAATAATGCCTGAAGAAATGCATCTTTGAGAGTTTTCCTGAAAAAAAAAACATTTGGTACCGTTTGCAAAAACAAAAAGTAATGTTTTACTCAATTTGACAGTAATGTACTTAGAATCCTGAGATAATGCGAATAAAGCAATAAAAATGTATTCCAACATAATTCCTAATCCAAACGTGCAAAGTGTCTAAAAATGCCTGTGATATTGAATACATGTGAGTTTTACTAGATACAGTTGTTTTTCTATGGTTTGCAAATACAAAAATGAGGTATTACTCAATATGACTGTATACTGTAACACTCAATATGACAGTTATTTAAACATAACTCCTACACCACACATGGAAAATGGCTAATAATGCCTGAAATAATGCATCTTTGGGAGTTCTACTGGAAACATAGGCTTTTTTAAATCTTGCAAATGCAAAAAGTAGTTTTTTACTCAATATGACTATAATGTTCTTAGAATCCTGAGATAATGCGAAAAAAGCAATAAAAATTTATTCAAACATAACTTCTAAACAACACATGCAAAATGCCTAATAATGCCTAGAGATATGTATTTTTGTTAGTAGTACTAGAAAAATGATCTTTTGTAAGGTTTCTAAAGACACAAGCTAGTTTTCTTATTCAATATAACAGTGTGACTGTCAATAAAAATATGAAAGGTTTATAATCATAACTCCAAAACCAAACATGAACTTTGTCTAAAATAGCCTCTAATATTGAATTTATGTGAGTTTGACCTGAATCAGGTATTTTGGAAAGGTTCAAAAATACAAAAATCAGGTTTTACTGGCCTCATATTGGTCAAACTCAAAATGTCAGTTTATGAAACATAACTCCAAAAATACACATGCAATATGTCTAATAATGCCTGAAGAAATGCATCTTTGAGAGTTTTCCTGAAAAAAAAACATTTGGTACCGTTTGCAAAAACAAAAAGTAAAGTTTTACTCAATTTGACAGTAATGTACTTAGAATCCTGAGATAATGCGAATAAAGCAATAAAAATGTATTCTAACATAATTCCTAATCCAAACGTGCAAAGTGTCTAAAAATGCCTGTGATATTGAATACATGTGAGTTTTACTAGATACAGTTGTTTTTCTATGGTTTGCAAATACAAAAAATAGTGTATTACTCAATATGACTGTATACTGTAACACTCAATATGACAGTTATTTAAACATAACTCCTACACCACACATGGAAAATGGCTAATAATGCCTGAAATAATGCATCTTTGGGAGTTTTACTGGAAACATATGCTTTTTTAAATCTTGCAAATGCAAAAAGTAGTTTTTTACTCAATATGACTATAATCTTCTTAGAATCCTGAGATAATGCGAAAAAAGCAATAAAAATGTATTCCAACATAATTCCTAATCCAAACGTGCAAAGTGTCTAAAAATGCCTGTGATATTGAATACATGTGAGTTTTACTAGATACAGTTGTTTTTCTATGGTTTGCAAATACAAAAATGAGGTATTACTCAATATGACTGTATACTGTAACACTCAATATGACAGTTATTTAAACATAACTCCTACACCACACATGGAAAATGGCTAATAATGCCTGAAATAATGCATCTTTGGGAGTTTTACTGGAAACATATGCTTTTTTAAATCTTGCAAATGCAAAAAGTAGTTTTTTACTCAATATGACTAAAATGTTCTTAGAATCCTGAGATAATGCGAAAAAATCAATAAAAATGTATTCAAACATAACTTCTAAACAACACATGCAAAATGGTTAATAATGCCTAGAGATATGTATTTTTGTTAGTAGTACTAGAAAAATGATCTTTTGTAAGGTTTCTAAAGACACAAGCTAGTTTTCTTATTCAATATAACAGTGTGACTGTCAATAAAAATATGAAATGTTTATAATCATAACTCCAAAACCAAACATGAACTTTGTCTAAAATAGCCTCTAATATTGAATTTTTGTGAGTTTGACCTGAATCAGGTATTTTGGAAAGGTTCAAAAATACAAAAATCAGGTTTTACTGGCCTCATATTGGTCAAACTCAAAATGTCAGTTTATGAAACATAACTCCAAAAATACACATGCAATATGTCTAATAATGCCTGAAGAAATGCATCTTTGAGAGTTTTCCTGAAAAAAAAAAACATTTGGTACCGTTTGCAAAAACAAAAAGTAATGTTTTACTCAATTTGACAGTAATGTACTTAGAATCCTGAGATAATGCGAATAAAGCAATAAAAATGTATTCCAACATAATTCCTAATCCAAACGTGCAAAGTGTCTAAAAATGCCTGTGATATTGAATACATGTGAGTTTTACTAGATACAGTTGTTTTTCTATGGTTTGCAAATACAAAAATGAGGTATTACTCAATATGACTGTATACTGTAACACTCAATATGACAGTTATTTAAACATAACTCCTACACCACACATGGAAAATGGCTAATAATGCCTGAAATAATGCATCTTTGGGAGTTTTACTGGAAACATATGCTTTTTTAAATCTTGCAAATGCAAAAAGTAGTTTTTTACTCAATATGACTAAAATGTTCTTAGAATCCTGAGATAATGCGAAAAAATCAATAAAAATGTATTCAAACATAACTTCTAAACAACACATGCAAAATGGCTAATAATGCCTAGAGATATGTATTTTTGTTAGTAGTACTAGAAAAATGATCTTTTGTAAGGTTTCTAAAGACACAAGCTAGTTTTCTTATTCAATATAACAGTGTGACTGTCAATAAAAATATGAAAGGTTTATAATCATAACTCCAAAACCAAACATGAACTTTGTCTAAAATAGCCTCTAATATTGAATTTATGTGAGTTTGACCTGAATCAGGTATTTTGGAAAGGTTCAAAAATACAAAAATCAGGTTTTACTGGCCTCATATTGGTCAAACTCAAAATGTCAGTTTATGAAACATAACTCCAAAAATACACATGCAATATGTCTAATAATGCCTGAAGAAATGCATCTTTGAGAGTTTTCCTGAAAAAAAAACATTTGGTACCGTTTGCAAAAACAAAAAGTAATGTTTTACTCAATTTGACAGTAATGTACTTAGAATCCTGAGATAATGCGAATAAAGCAATGAAAATGTATTCCAACATAATTCCTAATCCAAACGTGCAAAGTGTCTAAAAAGGCCTGTGATATTGAATACATGTGAGTTTTACTAGATACAGTTGTTTTTCTATGGTTTGCAAATACAAAAATGAGGTATTACTCAATATGACTGTATACTGTAACACTCAATATGACAGTTATTTAAACATAACTCCTACACCACACATGGAAAATGGCTAATAATGCCTGAAATAATGCATCTTTGGGAGTTCTACTGGAAACATAGGCTTTTTTAAATCTTGCAAATGCAAAAAGTAGTTTTTTACTCAATATGACTATAATGTTCTTAGAATCCTGAGATAATGCGAAAAAAGCAATAAAAATGTATTCAAACATAACTTCTAAACATCACATGCAAAATGGCTAATAATGCCTGGAGATATGTATTTTTGTTAGTAGTACTAGAAAAATGATCTTTTGTAAGGTTTCTAAAGACACAAGTTAGTTTTTTTATTCAATATAACAGTGTGACTGTCAACCTAAATATGAAAGGTTTATAATCATAACTCCAAAACCAAACATGAACTTTGTCTAAAAAAGCCTGTAATATTGAATTTATGGGAGTTTGACCTGAATCAGGTATTTTGGAAAGGTTCAAAAATACAAAAATCAGGTTTTACTGGCCTCATATTGGTCAAACTCAAAATGTCAGTTTATGAAACATAACTCCAAAAATACACATGCAATATGTCTAATAATGCCTGAAGAAATGCATCTTTGTGAGTTTTCCTGAAAAAAAAACATTTGGTACCGTTTGCAAAAACAAAAAGTAATGTTTTACTCAATTTGACAGTAATGTACTTAGAATCCTGAGATAATGCGAATAAAGCAATAAAAATGTATTCCAACATAATTCCTAATCCAAACGTGCAAAGTGTCTAAAAATGCCTGTGGTATTGAATACATGTGAGTTTTACTAGATACAGTTGTTTTTCTATGGTTTGCAAATACAAAAATGAGGTATTACTCAATATGACTGTATACTGTAACACTCAATATGACAGTTATTTAAACATAACTGCTACACCACACATGGAAAATGGCTAATAATGCCTGAAATAATGCATCTTTGGGAGTTCTACTGGAAACATATGCTTTTTTAAATCTTGCAAATGCAAAAAGTAGTTTTTTACTCAATATGACTATAATGTTCTTTGAATCCTGAGATAATGCGAAAAAAGCAATAAAAATGTATTCAAACATAACTTCTAAACAACACATGCAAAATGGCTAATAATGCTTAGAGATATGTATTTTTGTTAGTAATACTAGAAAAATGATCTTTTGTAAGGTTTCTAAAGACACAAGTTAGTTTTCTTATTCAATATAACAGTGTGACTGTCAATAAAATTATGAAAGGTTTATAATCATAACTCCAAAACCAAACATGAACTTTGTCTAAAAAAGCCTGTAATATTGAATTTATGTGAGTTTGACCTGAATCAGGTATTTTGAAAAGGTTCAAAAATACAAAAATCAGGTTTTACTGGCCTCATATTGGTCAAACTCAAAATGTCAGTTTATGAAACATAACTCCAAAAATACACATGCAATATGTCTAATAATGCCTGAAGAAATGCATCTTTGAGAGTTTTCCTGAAAAAAAAAAATTTGGTACCGTTTGCAAAAACAAAAAGTAATGTTTTACTCAATTTGACAGTAATGTACTTAGAATCCTGAGATAATGCGAATAAAGCAATAAAAATGTATTCCAACATAATTCCTAATCCAAACGTGCAAAGTGTCTAAAAATGCCTGTGATATTGAATACATGTGAGTTTTACTAGATACAGTTGTTTTTCTATGGTTTGCAAATACAAAAATGAGGTATTAATCAATATGACTGTATACTGTAACACTCAATATGACAGTTATTTAAACATAACTCCTACACCACACATGGAAAATGGCTAATAATGCCTGAAATAATGCATCTTTGGGAGTTCTACTGGAAACATATGCTTTTTTAAATCTTGCAAATGCAAAAAGTAGTTTTTTACTCAATATGACTATAATGTTCTTTGAATCCTGAGATAATGCGAAAAAAGCAATAAAAATGTATTCAAACATAACTTCTAAACAACACATGCAAAATGGCTAATAATGCTTAGAGATACGTATTTTTGTTAGTAATACTAGAGAAATGATCTTTTGTAAGGTTTCTAAAGACACAAGTTAGTTTTCTTATTCAATATAACAGTGTGACTGTCAACCTAAACATGAAAGCTTTATAATCATAACTCCAAAACCAAACATGAACTTTGTCTAAAAAAGCCTGTAATATTGAATTTATGTGAGTTTGACCTGAATCAGGTATTTTGAAAAGGTTCAAAAATACAAAAATCAGGTTTTACTGGCCTCATATTGGTCAAACTCAAAATGTCAGTTTATGAAACATAACTCCAAAAATACACATGCAATATGTCTAATAATGCCTGAAGGAATGCATCTTTGAGAGTTTTCCTGAAAAAAAAAACATTTGGTACCGTTTGCAAAAACAAAAAGTAATGTTTTACTCAATTTGACAGTAATGTACTTAGAATCCTGAGATAATGCGAATAAAGCAATAAAAATGTATTCCAACATAATTCCTAATCCAAACGTGCAAAGTGTCTAAAAATGCCTGTGATATTGAATACATGTGAGTTTTACTAGATACAGTTGTTTTTCTATAGTTTGCAAATACAAAAATGAGGTATTACTCAATATGACTGTATACTGTAACACTCAATATGACAGTTATTTAAACATAACTCCTACACCACACATGGAAAATGGCTAATACTGCCTGAAATAATGCATCTTTGGGAGTTTTACTCGAAACATATGCTTTTTTAAATCTTGCAAATGCAAAAAGTAGTTTTTTACTCAATATGACTATAATGTTCTTAGAATCCTGAGATAATGCGAAAAAAGCAATAAAAATGTATTCAAACATAACTTCTAAACAGCACATGCAAAATGGCTAATAATGCCTAGAGATATGTATTTTTGTTAGTAGTACTAGAAAAATGATCTTTTGTAAGGTTTCTAAAGACACAAGTTAGTTTTTTTATTCAATATAACAGTGTGACTGTCATCCTAAACATGAAAGGTTTATAATCATAACTCCAAAACCAAACATGAACTTTGTCTACAAAAGCCTGTAATATTGAATTTATGTGAGTTTGACCTGAATAAGGTATTTTGAAAAGGTTCAAAAATACAAAAATCAGGTTTTACTGGCCTCATATTGGTCAAACTCAAAATGTCAGTTTATGAAACATAACTCCAAAAATACACATGCAATATGTCTAATAATGCCTGAAGGAATGCATCTTTGAGAGTTTTCCTGAAAAAAAAAACATTTGGTACCGTTTGCAAAAACAAAAAGTAATGTTTTACTCAATTTGACAGTAATGTACTTAGAATCCTGAGATAATGCGAATAATGCAATAAAAATGTATTCCAACATAATTCCTAATCCAAACGTGCAAAGTGTCTAAAAATGCCTGTGATATTGAATACATGTGAGTTTTACTAGATACAGTTGTTTTTCTATGGTTTGCAAATACAAAAATGAGGTATTACTCAATATGACTGTATACTGTAACACTCAATATGTCAGTTATTTAAACATAACTGCTGCACCACACATGGAAAATGGCTAATAATGCCTGAAATAATGCATCTTTGGGAGTTTTACTCGAAACATATGCTTTTTTAAATCTTGCAAATGCAAAAAGTAGTTTTTTACTCAATATGACTATAATGTTCTTAGAATCCTGAGATAATGCGAAAAAAGCAATAAAAATGTCTTCAAACATAACTTCTAAACAACACATGCAAAATGGCTAATAATGCCTAGAGATACGTATTTTTGTTAGTAGTACTAGAAAAATGATCTTTTGTAAGGTTTCTAAAGACAAAAGTTAGTTTTCTTATTCAATATAACAGTGCGACTGTCAACCTAAATATGAAAGGTTTATAATCATAACTCCAAAACCAAACATGAACTTTGTCTAAAAAAGCCTGTAATATTGAATTTATGCGAGTTTGACCTGAATCAGGTATTTTGGAAAGGTTCAAAAATACAAAAATCAGGTTTTACTGGCCTCATATTGGTCAAACTCAAAATGTCAGTTTATGAAACATAACTCCAAAAATACACATGCAATATGTCTAATAATGCCTGAAGAAATGCATCTTTGAGAGTTTTCCTGAAAAAAAAACATTTGGTACCGTTTGCAAAAACAAAAAGTAATGTTTTACTCAATTTGACAGTAATGTACTTAGAATCCTGAGATAATGCGAATAAAGCAATAAAAATGTATTCCAACATAATTCCTAATCCAAACGTGCAAAGTGTCTAAAAATGCCTGTGATATTGAATACATGTGAGTTTTACTAGATACAGTTGTTTTTCTATGGTTTGCAAATACAAAAATGAGGTATTACTCAACATGACTGTATACTGTAACACTCAATATGACAGTTATTTAAACATAACTCCTACACCACACATGGAAAATGGCTAATAATGCCTGAAATAATGCATCTTTGGGAGTTCTACTGGAAACATAGGCTTTTTTAAATCTTGCAAATGCAAAAAGTAGTTTTTTACTCAATATGACTATAATGTTCTTAGAATCCTGAGATAATGCGAAAAAAGCAATAAAAATGTATTCAAACATAACTTCTAAACAACACATGCAAAATGGCTAATAATGCCTGGAGATATGTATTTTTGTTAGTAGTACTAGAAAAATGATCTTTTGTAAGGTTTCTAAAGACACAAGTTAGTTTTTTTATTCAATATAACAGTGTGACTGTCAACCTAAATATGAAAGGTTTATAATCATAACTCCAAAACCAAACATGAACTTTGTCTAAAAAAGCCTGTAATATTGAATTTATGGGAGTTTGACCTGAATCAGGTATTTTGGAAAGGTTCAAAAATACAAAAATCAGGTTTTACTGGCCTCATATTGGTCAAACTCAAAATGTCAGTTTATGAAACATAACTCCAAAAATACACATGCAATATGTCTAATAATGCCTGAAGAAATGCATCTTTGTGAGTTTTCCTGAAAAAAAAACATTTGGTACCGTTTGCAAAAACAAAAAGTAATGTTTTACTCAATTTGACAGTAATGTACTTAGAATCCTGAGATAATGCGAATAAAGCAATAAAAATGTATTCTAACATAATTCCTAATCCAAACGTGCAAAGTGTCTAAAAATGCCTGTGATATTGAATACATGTGAGTTTTACTAGATACAGTTGTTTTTCTATGGTTTGCAAATACAAAAATTAGTGTATTACTCAATATGACTGTATACTGTAACACTCAATATGACAGTTATTTAAACATAACTCCTACACCACACATGGAAAATGGCTAATAATGCCTGAAATAATGCATCTTTGGGAGTTTTACTGGAAACATATGCTTTTTTAAATCTTGCAAATGCAAAAAGTAGTTTTTTACTCAATATGACTAACATGTTCTTAGAATCCTGAGATAATGCGAAAAAATCAATAAAAATGTATTCAAACATAACTTCTAAACAACACATGCAAAATGGCTAATAATGCCTAGAGATATGTATTTTTGTTAGTAGTACTAGAAAAATGATCTTTTGTAAGGTTTCTAAAGACACAAGCTAGTTTTCTTATTCAATATAACAGTGTGACTGTCAATAAAAATATGAAAGGTTTATAATCATAACTCCAAAACCAAACATGAACTTTGTCTAAAATAGCCTCTAATATTGAATTTATGTGAGTTTGACCTGAATCAGGTATTTTGGAAAGGTTCAAAAATACAAAAATCAGGTTTTACTGGCCTCATATTGGTCAAACTCAAAATGTCAGTTTATGAAACATAACTCCAAAAATACACATGCAATATGTCTAATAATGCCTGAAGAAATGCATCTTTGAGAGTTTTCCTGAAAAAAAAACATTTGGTACCGTTTGCAAAAACAAAAAGTAATGTTTTACTCAATTTGACAGTAATGTACTTAGAATCCTGAGATAATGCGAATAAAGCAATAAAAATGTATTCCAACATAATTCCTAATCCAAACGTGCAAAGTGTCTAAAAATGCCTGTGATATTGAATACATGTGAGTTTTACTGGATACAGTTGTTTTTCTATGGTTTGCAAATACAAAAATGAGGTATTACTCAATATGACTGTATACTGTAACACTCAATATGACAGTTATTTAAACATAACTCCTACACCACACATGGAAAATGGCTAATAATGCCTGAAATAATGCATCTTTGGGAGTTCTACTGGAAACATAGGCTTTTTTAAATCTTGCAAATGCAAAAAGTAGTTTTTTACTCAATATGACTATAATGTTCCTAGAATCCTGATATAATGCGAAAAAAGCAATACAAATGTATTCAAACATAACTTCTAAACAACACATGCAAAATGGCTAATAATGCCTAGAGATATGTATTTTTGTTAGTAGTGCTAGAAAAATGATCTTTTGTAAGGTTTCTAAAGACACAAGTTAGTTTTCTTATTCAATATAACAGTGTGACTGTCAACCTAAACATGAAAGCTTTATAATCATAACTCCAAAACCAAACATGAACTTTGTCTAAAAAAGCCTGTAATATTGAATTTATGTGAGTTTGACCTGAATCAGGTATTTTGGAAAGGTTCAAAAATACAAAAATCAGGTTTTACTGGCCTCATATTGGTCAAACTCAAAATGTCAGTTTATGAAACATAACTTCAAAAATACACATGCAATATGTCTAATAATGCCTGAAGGAATGCATCTTTGAGAGTTTTCCTGAAAAAAAAACATTTGGTACCGTTTGCAAAAACAAAAAGTAATGTTTTACTCAATTTGACAGTAATGTACTTAGAATCCTGAGATAATGCGAATAAAGCAATAAAAATGTATTCCAACATAATTTCTAATCCAAACGTGCAAAGTGTCTAAAAATGCCTGTGATATTGAATACATGTGAGTTTTACTAGATACAGTTGTTTTTCTATGGTTTGCAAATACAAAAATGAGGTATTACTCAATATGACTGTATACTGTAACACTCAATATGACAGTTATTTAAACATAACTCCTACACCACACATGGAAAATAGCTAATAATGCCTGAAATAATGCATCTTTGGGAGTTTTACTGGAAACATATGCTTTTTTAAATCTTGCAAATGCAAAAAGTAGTTTTTTACTCAATATGACTAAAATGTTCTTAGAATCCTGAGATAATGCGAAAAAAGCAATAAAAATGTATTCAAACATAACTTCTAAACAACACATGCAAAATGGCTAATAATGCCTAGAGATATGTATTTTTGTTAGTAGTACTAGAAAAATGATCTTTTGTAAGGTTTCTAAAGACACAAGTTAGTTTTTTTATTCAATATAACAGTGTGACTGTCAACCTAAACATGAAAGCTTTATAATCATTACTCCAAAACCAAACATGAACTTTGTCTAAAAAAGCCTGTAATATTGAATTTATGTGAGTTTGACCTGAATCAAGTATTTTGGAAAGGTTCAAAAATACAAATATCAGGTTTTACTGGCCTCATATTGGTCAAACTCAAAATGTCAGTTTATGAAACATAACTTCAAAAATACACATGCAATATGTCTAATAATGCCTGAAGGAATGCATCTTTGAGAGTTTTCCTGAAAAAAAAACATTTGGTACCGTTTGCAAAAACAAAAAGTAATGTTTTACTCAATTTGACAGTAATGTACTTAGAATCCTGAGATAATGCGAATAAAGCAATAAAAATGTATTCCAACATAATTCCTAATCCAAACGTGCAAAGTGTCTAAAAATGCCTGTGATATTGAATACATGTGAGTTTTACTAGATACAGTTGTTTTTCTATGGTTTGCAAATACAAAAATGAGGTATTACTCAATATGACTGTATACTGTAACACTCAATATGACAGTTATTTAAACATAACTCCTACACCACACATGGAAAATGGCTAATAATGCCTGAAATAATGCATCTTTGGGAGTTTTACTGGAAACATATGCTTTTTTAAATCTTGCAAATGCAAAAAGTAGTTTTTTACTCAATATGACTATAATGTTCTTAGAATCCTGAGATAATGCGAAAAAAGCAATAAAAATGTATTCAAACATAACTTCTAAACAACACATGCAAAATGGCTAATAATGCCTAGAGATATGTATTTTTGTTAGTAGTACTAGAAAAATGATCTTTTGTAAGGTTTCTAAAGACACAAGCTAGTTTTTTTATTCAATATAACAGTGTGACTGTCAATAAAAATATGAAATAGTTTATAATCATAACTCCAAAACCAAACATGAACTTTGTCTAAAATAGCCTCTAATATTGAATTTATGTGAGTTTGACCTGAATCAGGTATTTTGGAAAGGTTCAAAAATACAAAAATCAGGTTTTACTGGCCTCATATTGGTCAAACTCAAAATGTCAGTTTATGAAACATAACTCCAAAAATACACATGCAATATGTCTAATAATGCCTGAAGAAATGCATCTTTGAGAGTTTTCCTGAAACAAAAAACATTTGGTACTGTTTGCAAAAACAAAAAGTAATGTTTTACTCAATTTGACAGTAATGTACTTAGAATCCTGAGATAATGCGAATAAAGCAATAAAAATGTATTCCAACATAATTCCTATTCCAAACGTGCAAAGTGTCTAAAAATGCCTGTGATATTGAATACATGTGAGTTTTACTAGATACAGTTGTTTTTCTATGGTTTGCAAATACAAAAATGAGGTTTTACTCAATATGACTGTATACTGTAACACTCAATATGACAGTTATTTAAACATAACTCCTACACCACACATGGAAAATAGCTAATAATGCCTGAAATAATGCATCTTTGGGAGTTTTACTGGAAACATATGCTTTTTTAAATCTTGCAAATGCAAAAAGTAGTTTTTTACTCAATATGACTAAAATGTTCTTAGAATCCTGAGATAATGCGAAAAAAGCAATAAAAATGTATTCAAACATAACTTCTAAACAACACATGCAAAATGGCTAATAATGCCTAGAGATATGTATTTTTGTTAGTAGTACTAGAAAAATGATCTTTTGTAAGGTTTCTAAAGACACAAGTTAGTTTTTTTATTCAATATAACAGTGTGACTGTCAACCTAAACATGAAAGCTTTATAATCATAACTCCAAAACCAAACATGAACTTTGTCTAAAAAAGCCTGTAATATTGAATTTATGTGAGTTTGACCTGAATCAAGTATTTTGGAAAGGTTCAAAAATACAAAAATCAGGTTTTACTGGCCTCATATTGGTCAAACTCAAAATGTCAGTTTATGAAACATAACTTCAAAAATACACATGCAATATGTCTAATAATGCCTGAAGGAATGCATCTTTGAGAGTTTTCCTGAAAAAAAAACATTTGGTACCGTTTGCAAAAACAAAAAGTAATGTTTTACTCAATTTGACAGTAATGTACTTAGAATCCTGAGGTAATGCGAATAAAGCAATAAAAATGTATTCCAACATAATTCCTAATCCAAACGTGCAAAGTGTCTAAAAATGCCTGTGATATTGAATACATGTGAGTTTTACTAGATACAGTTGTTTTTCTATGGTTTGCGAATACAAAAATGAGGTATTACTCAATATGACTGTATACTGTAACACTCAATATGACAGTTATTTAAACATAACTCCTACACCACACATGGAAAATGGCTAATAATGCCTGAAATAATGCATCTTTGGGAGTTTTACTGGAAACATATGCTTTTTTAAATCTTGCAAATGCAAAAAGTAGTTTTTTACTCAATATGACTATAATGTTCTTAGAATCCTGAGATAATGCGAAAAAAGCAATAAAAATGTATTCAAACATAACTTCTAAACAACACATGCAAAATGGCTAATAATGCCTAGAGATATGTATTTTTGTTAGTAGTACTAGAAAAATGATCTTTTGTAGGGTTTATAAAGACACAATTAGTTTTTTTATTCAATATAACAGTGTGACTGTCAACCTAAACATGAAAGGTTTATAATCATAACTCCAAAACCAAACATGATCTTTGTCTAAAAAAGCCTGTAATATTGAATTTATGTGAGTTTGACCTGAATCAGGTATTTTGGAAAGGTTCAAAAATACAAAAATCAGGTTTTACTGGCCTCATATTGGTCAAACTCAAAATGTCAGTTTATGAAACATAACTCCAAAAATACACATGCAATATGTCTAATAATGCCTGAAGAAATGCATCTTTGAGAGTTTTCCTGAAAAAAAAAACATTTGGTACCGTTTGCAAAAACAAAAAGTAATGTTTTACTCAATTTGACAGTAATGTACTTAGAATCCTGAGATAATGCGAATAAAGCAATAAAAATGTATTCCAACATAATTCCTATTCCAAACGTGCAAAGTGTCTAAAAATGCCTGTGATATTGAATACATGTGAGTTTTACTAGATACAGTTGTTTTTCTATAGTTTGCAAATACAAAAATGAGGTATTACTCAATATGACTGTATACTGTAACACTCAATATGACAGTTATTTAAACATAACTCCTACACCACACATGGAAAATGGCTAATAATGCCTGAAATAATGCCTCTTTGGGAGTTCTACTGGAAACATATGCTTTTTTAAATCTTGCAAATGCAAAAAGTAGTTTTTTACTCAATATGACTATAATGTTCTTAGAATCCTGAGATAATGCGAAAAAAGCAATAAAAATGTATTCAAACATAACTTCTAAACAACACATGCAAAATGGCTAATAATGCCTAGAGATATGTATTTTTGTTAGTAGTACTAGAAAAATGATCTTTTGTAGGGTTTATAAAGACACAATTAGTTTTTTTATTCAATATAACAGTGTGACTGTCAACCTAAACATGAAAGGTTTATAATCATAACTCCAAAACCAAACATGATCTTTGTCTAAAAAAGCCTGTAATATTGAATTTATGTGAGTTTGACCTGAATCAGGTATTTTGGAAAGGTTCAAAAATACAAAAATCAGGTTTTACTGGCCTCATATTGGTCAAACTCAAAATGTCAGTTTATGAAACATAACTCCAAAAATACACATGCAATATGTCTAATAATGCCTGAAGAAATGCATCTTTGAGAGTTTTCCTGAAAAAAAAAACATTTGGTACCGTTTGCAAAAACAAAAAGTAATGTTTTACTCAATTTGACAGTAATGTACTTAGAATCCTGAGATAATGCGAATAAAGCAATAAAAATGTATTCCAACATAATTCCTATTCCAAACGTGCAAAGTGTCTAAAAATGCCTGTGATATTGAATACATGTGAGTTTTACTAGATACAGTTGTTTTTCTATAGTTTGCAAATACAAAAATGAGGTATTACTCAATATGACTGTATACTGTAACACTCAATATGACAGTTATTTAAACATAACTCCTACACCACACATGGAAAATGGCTAATAATGCCTGAAATAATGCCTCTTTGGGAGTTCTACTGGAAACATATGCTTTTTTAAATCTTGCAAATGCAAAAAGTAGTTTTTTACTCAATATGACTATAATGTTCTTAGAATCCTGAGATAATGCGAAAAAAGCAATAAAAATGTCTTCAAACATAACTTCTAAACAACACATGCAAAATGGCTAATAATGCCTAGAGATATGTATTTTTGTTAGTAGTACTAGAAAAATGATCTTTTGTAAGGTTTCTAAAGACACAAGTTAGTTTTTTTATTCAATATAACAGTGTGACTGTCAACCTAAACATGAAAGCTTTATAATCATAACTCCAAAACCAAACATGAACTTTGTCTAAAAAAGCCTGTAATATTGAATTTATGTGAGTTTGACCTGAATCAGGTATTTTGGAAAGGTTCAAAAATACAAAAATCAGGTTTTACTGGCCTCATATTGGTCAAACTCAAAATGTCAGTTTATGAAACATAACTTCAAAAATACACATGCAATATGTCTAATAATGCCTGAAGGAATGCATCTTTTAGAGTTTTCCTGAAAAAAAAACATTTGGTACCGTTTGCAAAAACAAAAAGTAATGTTTTACTCAATTTGACAGTAATGTACTTAGAATCCTGAGATAATGCGAATAAAGCAATAAAAATGTATTCCAACATAATTCCTAATCCAAACGTGCAAAGTGTCTAAAAATGCCTGTGATATTGAATACATGTGAGTTTTACTAGATACAGTTGTTTTTCTATAGTTTGCAAATACAAAAATGAGGTATTACTCAATATGACTGTATACTGTAACACTCAATATGACAGTTATTTAAACATAACTCCTACACCACACATGGAAAATGGCTAATAATGCCTGAAATAATGTATCTTTGGGAGTTTTACTGGAAACATATGCTTTTTTAAATCTTGCAAATGCAAAAAGTAGTTTTTTACTCAATATGACTAAAATGTTCTTAGAATCCTGAGATAATGCGAAAAAAGCAATAAAAATGTATTCAAACATAACTTCTAAACAACACATGCAAAATGGCTAATAATGCCTAGAGATATGTATTTTTGTTAGTAGTACTAGAAAAATGATCTTTTGTAAGGTTTCTAAAGACACAAGTTAGTGTTTTTATTCAATATAACAGTGTGACTGTCAACCTAAACATGAAAGCTTTATAATCATAACTCCAAAACCAAACATGAACTTTGTCTAAAAAAGTCTGTAATATTGAATTTATGTGAGTTTGACCTGAATCAGGTATTTTGGAAAGGTTCAAAAATACAAAAATCAGGTTTTACTGGCCTCATATTGGTCAAACTCAAAATGTCAGTTTATGAAACATAACTTCAAAAATACACATGCAATATGTCTAATAATGCCTGAAGGAATGCATCTTTTAGAGTTTTCCTGAAAAAAAAAACATTTGGTACCGTTTGCAAAAACAAAAAGTAATGTTTTACTCAATTTGACAGTAATGTACTTAGAATCCTGAGATAATGCGAATAAAGCAATAAAAATGTATTCCAACATAATTCCTAATCCAAACGTGCAAAGTGTCTAAAAATGCCTGTGATATTGAATACATGTGAGTTTTACTAGATACAGTTGTTTTTCTATAGTTTGCAAATACAAAAATGAGGTATTACTCAATATGACTGTATACTGTAACACTCAATATGACAGTTATTTAAACATAACTCCTACACCACACATGGAAAATGGCTAATAATGCCTGAAATAATGTATCTTTGGGAGTTTTACTGGAAACATATGCTTTTTTAAATCTTGCAAATGCAAAAAGTAGTTTTTTACTCAATATGACTAAAATGTTCTTAGAATCCTGAGATAATGCGAAAAAAGCAATAAAAATGTATTCAGACATAACTTCTAAACAACACATGCAAAATGGCTAATAATGCCTAGAGATATGTATTTTTGTTAGTAGTACTAGAAAAATTATCTTTTGTAAGGTTTCTAAAGACACACGTTTGTTTTTTTATTCAATATAACAGTGTGACTGTCAACCTAAACATGAAAGCTTTATAATCATAACTCCAAAACCAAACATGAACTTTGTCTAAAAAAGTCTGTAATATTGAATTTATGTGAGTTTGACCTGAATCAGGTATTTTGGAAAGGTTCAAAAATACAAAAATCAGGTTTTACTGGCCTCATATTGGTCAAACTCAAAATGTCAGTTTATGAAACATAACTCCAAAAATACACATGCAATATGTCTAATAATGCCTGAAAAAATGCATCTTTGAGAGTTTTCCTGAAAAAAAAACATTTGGTACCGTTTGCAAAAACAAAAAGTAATGTTTTACTCAATTTGACAGTAATGTACTTAGAATCCTGAGATAATGCGAATAAAGCAATAAAAATGTATTCCAACATAATTCCTAATCCAAACGTGCAAAGTGTCTAAAAATGCCTGTGATATTGAATACGTGTGAGTTTTACTAGATACAGTTGTTTTTCTATAGTTTGCAAATACAAAAATGAGGTATTACTCAATATGACTGTATACTGTAACACTCAATATGACAGTTATTTAAACATAACTCCTACACCACACATGGAAAATGGCTAATAATGCCTGAAATAATGCATCTTTGGGAGTTTTACTGGAAACATATGCTTTTTTAAATCTTGCAAATGCAAAAAGTAGTTTTTTACTCAATATGACTAAAATGTTCTTAGAATCCTGAGATAATGCGAAAAAAGCAATAAAAATGTATTCAAACATAACTTCTAAACAACACATGCAAAATGGCTAATAATGCCTAGAGATATGTATTTTTGTTAGTAGTACTAGAAAAATGATCTTTTGTAGGGTTTATAAAGACACAATTAGTTTTTTTTATTCAATATAACAGTGTGACTGTCAACCTAAACATGAAAGGTTTATAATCATAACTCCAAAACCAAACATGATCTTTGTCTAAAAAAGCCTGTAATATTGAATTTATGTGAGTTTGACCTGAATCAGGTATTTTGGAAAGGTTCAAAAATACAAAAATCAGGTTTTACTGGCCTCATATTGGTCAAACTCAAAATGTCAGTTTATGAAACATAACTCCAAAAATACACATGCAATATGTCTAATAATGCCTGAAGAAATGCATCTTTGAGAGTTTTCCTGAAAAAAAAACATTTGGTACCGTTTGCAAAAACAAAAAGTAATGTTTTACTCAATTTGACAGTAATGTACTTAGAATCCTGAGATAATGCGAATAAAGCAATAAAAATGTATTCCAACATAATTCCTAATCCAAACGTGCAAAGTGTCTAAAAATGCCTGTGATATTGAATACATGTGAGTTTTACTAGATACAGTTGTTTTTCTATGGTTTGCAAATACAAAAATGAGGTATTACTCAATATGACTGTATACTGTAACACTCAATATGACAGTTATTTAAACATAACTCCTACACCACACATGGAAAATGGCTAATAATGCCTGAAATAATGCATCTTTGGGAGTTCTACTGGAAACATATGCTTTTTTAAATCTTGCAAATGCAAAAAGTAGTTTTTTACTCAATATGACTATAATGTTCTTAGAATCCTGAGATAATGCGAAAAAAGCAATAAAAATGTATTCAAACATAACTTCTAAACAACACATGCAAAATGGCTAATAATGCCTAGAGATATGTATTTTTGTTAGTAGTACTAGAAAAATGATCTTTTGTAAGGTTTCTAAAGACACAAGTTAGTTTTTTTATTCAATATAACAGTGTGACTGTCAACCTAAACATGAAAGCTTTATAATCATAACTCCAAAACCAAACATGAACTTTGTCTAAAAAAGTCTGTAATATTGAATTTATGTGAGTTTGACCTGAATCAGGTATTTTGGAAAGGTTCAAAAATACAAAAATCAGGTTTTACTGGCCTCATATTGGTCAAACTCAAAATGTCAGTTTATGAAACATAACTCCAAAAATACACATGCAATATGTCTAATAATGCCTGAAGAAATGCATCTTTGAGAGTTTTCCTGAAAAAAAAAACATTTGGTACCGTTTGCAAAAACAAAAAGTAATGTTTTACTCAATTTGACAGTAATGTACTTAGAATCCTGAGATAATGCGAATAAAGCAATAAAAATGTATTCCAACATAATTCCTATTCCAAACGTGCAAAGTGTCTAAAAATGCCTGTGATATTGAATACATGTGAGTTTTACTAGATACAGTTGTTTTTCTATAGTTTGCAAATACAAAAATGAGGTATTACTCAATATGACTGTATACTGTAACACTCAATATGACAGTTATTTAAACATAACTCCTACACCACACATGGAAAATGGCTAATAATGCCTGAAATAATGCATCTTTGGGAGTTCTACTGGAAACATATGCTTTTTTAAATCTTGCAAATGCAAAAAGTAGTTTTTTACTCAATATGACTATAATGTTCTTAGAATCCTGAGATAATGCGAAAAAAGCAATAAAAATGTATTCAAACATAACTTCTAAACAACACATGCAAAATGGCTAATAATGCCTAGAGATATGTATTTTTGTTAGTAGTACTAGAAAAATTATCTTTTGTAAGGTTTCTAAAGACACAAGCTAGTTTTCTTATTCAATATAACAGTGTGACTGTCAATAAAAATATGAAAGGTTTATAATCATAACTCCAAAACCAAACATGAACTTTGTCTAAAATAGCCTCTAATATTGAATTTATGTGAGTTTGACCTGAATCAGGTATTTTGGAAAGGTTCAAAAATACAAAAATCAGGTTTTACTGGCCTCATATTGGTCAAACTCAAAATGTCAGTTTATGAAACATAACTCCAAAAATACACATGCAATATGTCTAATAATGCCTGAAGAAATGCATCTTTGAGAGTTTTCCTGAAAAAAAAAAACATTTGGTACCGTTTGCAAAAACAAAAAGTAATGTTTTACTCAATTTGACAGTAATGTACTTAGAATCCTGAGATAATGCGAATAAAGCAATAAAAATGTATTCCAACATAATTCCTATTCCAAACGTGCAAAGTGTCTAAAAATGCCTGTGATATTGAATACATGTGAGTTTTACTAGATACAGTTGTTTTTCTATAGTTTGCAAATACAAAAATGAGGTATTACTCAATATGACTGTATACTGTAACACTCAATATGACAGTTATTTAAACATAACTCCTACACCACACATGGAAAATGGCTAATAATGCCTGAAATAATGCATCTTTGGGAGTTCTACTGGAAACATATGCTTTTTTAAATCTTGCAAATGCAAAAAGTAGTTTTTTACTCAATATGACTATAATGTTCTTAGAATCCTGAGATAATGCGAAAAAAGCAATAAAAATGTCTTCAAACATAACTTCTAAACAACACATGCAAAATGGCTAATAATGCCTAGAGATATGTATTTTTGTTAGTAGTACTAGAAAAATGATCTTTTGTAAGGTTTCTAAAGACACAAGTTAGTTTTTTTATTCAATATAACAGTGTGACTGTCAACCTAAACATGAAAGCTTTATAATCATAACTCCAAAACCAAACATGAACTTTGTCTAAAAAAGCCTGTAATATTGAATTTATGTGAGTTTGACCTGAATCAGGTATTTTGGAAAGGTTCAAAAATACAAAAATCAGGTTTTACTGGCCTCATATTGGTCAAACTCAAAATGTCAGTTTATGAAACATAACTTCAAAAATACACATGCAATATGTCTAATAATGCCTGAAGGAATGCATCTTTGAGAGTTTTCCTGAAAAAAAAACATTTGCTACCGTTTGCAAAAACAAAAAGTAATGTTTTACTCAATTTGACAGTAATGTACTTAGAATCCTGAGATAATGCGAATAAAGCAATAAAAATGTATTCCAACATAATTCCTAATCCAAACGTGCAAAGTGTCTAAAAATGCCTGTGATATTGAATACATGTGAGTTTTACTAGATACAGTTGTTTTTCTATGGTTTGCAAATACAAAAATGAGGTATTACTCAATATGACTGTATACTGTAACACTCAATATGACAGTTATTTAAACATAACTCCTACACCACACATGGAAAATGGCTAATAATGCCTGAAATAATGCATCTTTGGGAGTTTTACTGGAAACATATGCTTTTTTAAATCTTGCAAATGCAAAAAGTAGTTTTTTACTCAATATGACTATAATGTTCTTAGAATCCTGAGATAATGCGAAAAAAGCAATAAAAATGTATTCAAACATAACTTCTAAACAACACATGCAAAATGGCTAATAATGCCTAGAGATATGTATTTTTGTTAGTAGTACTAGAAAAATGATCTTTTGTAAGGTTTCTAAAGACACAAGCTAGTTTTTTTATTCAATATAACAGTGTGACTGTCAATAAAAATATGAAATAGTTTATAATCATAACTCCAAAACCAAACATGAACTTTGTCTAAAATAGCCTCTAATATTGAATTTATGTGAGTTTGACCTGAATCAGGTATTTTGGAAAGGTTCAAAAATACAAAAATCAGGTTTTACTGGCCTCATATTGGTCAAACTCAAAATGTCAGTTTATGAAACATAACTCCAAAAATACACATGCAATATGTCTAATAATGCCTGAAGAAATGCATCTTTGAGAGTTTTCCTGAAAAAAAAAACATTTGGTACTGTTTGCAAAAACAAAAAGTAATGTTTTACTCAATTTGACAGTAATGTACTTAGAATCCTGAGATAATGCGAATAAAGCAATAAAAATGTATTCTAACATAATTCCTAATCCAAACGTGCAAAGTGTCTAAAAATGCCTGTGATATTGAATACATGTGAGTTTTACTAGATACAGTTGTTTTTCTATGGTTTGCAAATACAAAAATGAGGTATTACTCAATATGACTGTATACTGTAACACTCAATATGACAGTTATTTAAACATAACTCCTACACCACACATGGAAAATGGCTAATAATGCCTGAAATAATGCATCTTTGGGAGTTTTACTGGAAACATATGCTTTTTTAAATCTTGCAAATGCAAAAAGTAGTTTTTTACTCAATATGACTAAAATGTTCTTAGAACCCTGAGATAATGCGAAAAAAGCAATAAAAATGTATTCAAACATAACTTCTAAACAACACATGCAAAATGGCTAATAATGCCTAGAGATATGTATTTTTGTTAGTAGTACTAGAAAAATGATCTTTTGTAAGGTTTCTAAAGACACAAGTTAGTTTTTTTATTCAATATAACAGTGTGACTGTCAACCTAAACATGAAAGCTTTATAATCATAACTCCAAAACCAAACATGAACTTTGTCTAAAAAAGCCTGTAATATTGAATTTATGTGAGTTTGACCTGAATCAAGTATTTTGGAAAGGTTCAAAAATACAAAAATCAGGTTTTACTGGCCTCATATTGGTCAAACTCAAAATGTCAGTTTATGAAACATAACTTCAAAAATACACATGCAATATGTCTAATAATGCCTGAAGGAATGCATCTTTGAGAGTTTTCCTGAAAAAAAACATTTGGTACCGTTTGCAAAAACAAAAAGTAATGTTTTACTCAATTTGACAGTAATGTACTTAGAATCCTGAGATAATGCGAATAAAGCAATAAAAATGTATTCCAACATAATTCCTAATCCAAACGTGCAAAGTGTCTAAAAATGCCTGTGATATTGAATACATGTGAGTTTTACTAGATACAGTTGTTTTTCTATGGTTTGCAAATACAAAAATGAGGTATTACTCAATATGACTGTATACTGTAACACTCAATATGACAGTTATTTAAACATAACTCCTACACCACACATGGAAAATGGCTAATAATGCCTGAAATAATGCATCTTTGGGAGTTTTACTCGAAACATATGCTTATTTAAATCTTGCAAATGCAAAAAGTAGTTTTTTACTCAATATGACTATAATGTTCTTAGAATCCTGAGATAATGCGAAAAAAGCAATAAAAATGTATTCAAACATAACTTCTAAACAACACATGCAAAATGGCTAATAATGCCTAGAGATATGTATTTTTGTTAGTAGTACTAGAAAACTTATCTTTTGTAAGGTTTCTAAAGACACAAGCTAGTTTTCTTATTCAATATAACAGTGTGACTGTCAATAAAAATATGAAAGGTTTATAATCATAACTCCAAAACCAAACATGAACTTTGTCTAAAATAGCCTGTAATATTGAATTTATGTGAGTTTGACCTGAATCAGGTATTTTGGAAAGGTTCAAAAATACAAAAATCAGGTTTTACTGGCCTCATATTGGTCAAACTCAAAATGTCAGTTTATGAAACATAACTCCAAAAATACACACGCAATATGTCTAATAATGCCTGAAGAAATGCATCTTTGAGAGTTTTCCTGAAAAAAAAACATTTGGTACCGTTTGCAAAAACAAAAAGTAATGTTTTACTCAATTTGACAGTAATGTACTTAGAATCCTGAGATAATGCGAATAAAGCAATAAAAATGTATTCCAACATAATTCCTAATCCAAACGTGCAAAGTGTCTATAAATGCCTGTGATATTGAATACATGTGAGTTTTACTAGATACAGTTGTTTTTCTATGGTTTGCAAATACAAAAATGAGGTATTACTCAATATGACTGTATACTGTAACACTCAATATGACAGTTATTTAAACATAACTCCTACACCACACATGGAAAATGGCTAATAATGCCTGAAATAATGCATCTTTGGGAGTTCTACTGGAAACATATGCTTTTTTAAATCTTGCAAATGCAAAAAGTAGTTTTTTACTCAATATGACTATAATGTTCTTAGAATCCTGAGATAATGCGAAAAAAGCAATAAAAATGTATTCAAACATAACTTCTAAACAACACATGCAAAATGGCTAATAATGCCTAGAGATATGTATTTTTGTTAGTAGTACTAGAAAAATGATCTTTTGTAAGGTTTCTAAAGACACAAGTTAGTTTTTTTATTCAATATAACAGTGTGACTGTCAACCTAAACATGAAAGCTTTATAATCATAACTCCAAAACCAAACATGAACTTTGTCTAAAAAAGTCTGTAATATTGAATTTATGTGAGTTTGACCTGAATCAGGTATTTTGGAAAGGTTCAAAAATACAAAAATCAGGTTTTACTGGCCTCATATTGGTCAAACTCAAAATGTCAGTTTATGAAACATAACTCCAAAAATACACACGCAATATGTCTAATAATGCCTGAAGAAATGCATCTTTGAGAGTTTTCCTGAAAAAAAAAAACATTTGGTACCGTTTGCAAAAACAAAAAGTAATGTTTTACTCAATTTGACAGTAATGTACTTAGAATCCTGAGATAATGCGACTAAAGCAATCAAAAATGTATTCCAACATAATTCCTAATCCAAACGTGCAAAGTGTCTAAAAATGCCTGCGATATTGAATACATGTGAGTTTTACTAGATACAGTTGTTTTTCTATAGTTTGTAAATACAAAAATGAGGTATTACTCAATATGACTGTATACTGTAACACTCAATATGACAGTTATTTAAACATAACTCCTACACCACACATGGAAAATGGCTAATAATGCCTGAAATAATGCATCTTTGG